>NC_064878.1:337500-362500 GCF_943734665.1 Anopheles aquasalis | reverse complement strand
TTCGAGTTGTGCGAGCTCGAGCTGCTGCGTTCAAACAATGGCATGGCGTTCATTAGTCAGGTAAAAGGGTGTGTTGCTGGTTGGGTGGGAGGCCATTGTTGGTTAGGATTGGCAAAGGAAAATGAGCAAAAAAGAAAAAAAATATGTTGGAAAATGGAAACAGCACCAGCTCTCCTCAAACATCACCACACGCACTTGGTCAAGCTAGGTCAACAGACGATTTTGTTTATGTTGCTGGCGCTTGCTGCCCACCATCGCTATGATGTCAGCACGAGGTATCATGCGGATTTCGCGCAGACATTCCTTACCCAACGGCACTAACGATAAGCGATCCGCGGGGCTGGTGGCCGAGTGTACTGAAGGTCATGTCTAGAAGGTGAGTGTAGAAGGTGGTTTCACTTTGCAATACTTTGTTACCGGTGCAACCGGTGGCTTCTTCAGGCGCAGTGCGATAGATGAAGGTTAAATTCAAATAAAGCAATACAATGGTCATGGGATAGTTCATATACTTCAAATAGAATATCAGATTTAGAAAAGCGTTTTGGAAACTTCATTAAATTGTAATAAAAATGTTAACAGAAATAGTTTTGTAGAAAATGATCACTCAGCAAAAAATGACGAAATGGAAAGGAATAGCATAAAACATGTAATTCATTTGAAGAAATGATATAATAAAAGGCCGCATCATCGAATACAAATCTAAATGTGAATTCAAATTTGGTAAATGTTATCAAAGTCGATAATAATAGCAAAACTTATTGAAAGCCCATGAAAAAAAACGATCGAAAATTAGCAATCATACACAAACACCTCCCTATGATTGACCAATCGTATCTCCCTCGATGATCAATCAATCAACCGCTAGAGAAAAAAGAAGTGATTGGTTTCGCATCTCCTTAACAAATTCTCTCGAACCAGACGATCCTCTCAACGATTAAGCAAATCGCGGGATCGCGTTTGTAGTTTCGTTGGTTGCGAAAAATGACAGCAGCCTGCAACATCCGGTGCCCTAAAACCCAGCACAGACCGATCGCCCGGAGGGCCTCTCTTCATTGTACCCTCTGCATCATCGATCTGCCGTGACGTGATCGCAAATCCCAGGCTGATCTAACGATTTTATGATACGGGCAAAGGAGCACTCGCTACGGCAGTGTTTATGTGAATTAGTTTATGAGCTATCAACTGGTACACTTCGGGTCTGCAGCCCTCCACAGCGCGCAAAACCGGTAGTCGTGTGAAACGTGCAAAAGCCCCCAGGGAGGAGAGGGAGGTGTATTGGCCACCACCCCCAGGGCCTGGATGACTGTTTCGAGTGGCGTGGCGCGACGTGAGTGTCGTTGAGAAATTTGAATCTCATTTATTTTATTGATTTGTTTTTCTCGCCCGGCCTCCATTTCTGGAGGCCTGGAAATGGAAAGCGTCTCAGCGTCCCTGGGGGTGGTAGAGCTCGAGAAGAAGAAGCAAAGAGGTAAAAACTAAACTCTAGGAAAAAGAGGCATAAACTCGAAGCGAAACTCGTCCGCATTAGTCATAAGCGCGTTGGAGCGCAGAACCTCTCGCATTGCATCGCGCGCCAGCGTCCGCGCCCGCGATGAGTTGCTCATAACGGCGTCCGGAGGCCTCCACAGCCAGGGGGCCTCAAACCTTCCCCGGCCAAAAACCGGACACCGAAGCCGGCGTTGCTCACCGCTTCTAGGTCGTGTTATTCGTCGGACGAGGTAGTCATCGTGGTCGTCGTCGTTTTTTGCGTTTGAATCATGAATAAATAATTTATTCATGATACACCCCACCCATATCCCCCATTGCTGCTACCACCACGGAGTGCCACCGTGGTGGCACCGAGACGCCGGTCACTCGCTGGAGAGCTTTTCGGATCGTGCGATGAGGTGCTGGTGTGGTGGCATGGATTAAATTTACAATCGCGACCGGACTCGCGGCCGGCGACCGACGATCGTCATCCATAATGTGCACGATGGTGGTGGTCGTGGTGCTGGTGGTGGCCATTGCTGGGCTCTGAACTCACAAAGCCGAACGAGAAGCCAACCAACTTCGAGTAACAAATCCGGCATATCAACGCACACCGGCCGGCCTGACCGGTGGCCTGGCTTGATGGGTGGGTGTATGGCGTTTAATTCAAAGTTTCACCTTGAAACGCCACCACCAACCAGTCAGTCAGTCAGTGCGTGAGGTCCACATCGCCACCAGCACCACCACGTCGCCACCACAGTGACCGTGGCCACCGAAACCAGAACACATCTTATCGTTGGCCGTGCATCTTTAGTTGAAATGAATGAACGAAACGAAAAACGAACAACAACAAAAAAAAATCACCACGCGGGATTCACGGTTGAGGAACGATCTTAACCGTTCGGACCTGGCACTTGACCGGTGTGCTGGTACATCTTTTTCGCACCAAACCATGGGGCGAGAGGCAAAGGAATGGAGTGGGGGGCTTTGGGACCGGATCTTGATGAAAAGTGAAGCAGGGCCGCTGAAGGGATTCAGGTGATCATGGCCTGAGTTGTGCGATGTGGAGTAAGACTCCCACAACGCCACGATGGGGACGATCGGAAATGGCCGCACCGTTTAAGATGGTTCTTCTTGCGCGTGGAATGGAGCGAATGGATTTTCCATTTATTTGCTTACAGCTCCGCTGATTTAGGCAAAGCGAATAGAGATAAGCTGATGGGTGGTGCGGCACCTTTCCGGTACAAATGCGAACACCACGACACCAGCACCGGCTCCGTCTCCGGAGAGCGTGACAAAAGTGCGTTCGTGGTTGTTGTCTTTTTAAGGTTGTTTCTCCTGCTCTATCGCACACTCTTTGTTCCAGTTGATGGCCAAGCTGGAGTGGTTTATTGAATTGGTTTTTGGATGTTGCCTGTTAGTTGGATATTTATGTGAGCTGCTTTTGCAATTTTCTTTTGTTTTATCACAATTTGCTAACCATAACATATAGAAAACTATTTTTTCCAATGCTAATCAAATGAAAGTTGATACATTTTGGAACGATTTAGCTTTTAGAGATTTTTCAGAGTGGGTTCAACCCACGATCAAACCATTCGTTAGATTAATTTTCAAACATGATTCTATTTTAACTTTTAAGGAACCTTTGAGAAATAATTATTAACTGGGCTAGGGCTTGCATATTACATTTATTGCTAAATTTTATCTGTACTTTTAGCTGAGGTGAGTTGAGAGACTTTAATGAATATTGTGTAAAAATATAGAGTCATTCAACGCAAACTTGCAAAGATATCAGTTGTTTGAAAACATTTTCTAATTTGGTGCGCATCCTATCATCAAAGCAACTTTATTGAACTTTTTCAAATTTTGAACAGTTATTATCAGTATGTCGCTGATACGCTGGGAACAATATATTCAGTAAAAGTAGTAGTTGAATGTGTTGTTCGCCAAACATATTTTCAAATATGAACCTTTTTTTGGCATGAATTAATGAAAATTCTTGTCTATGCTGTGTGCAACCCTAGATGAAGTTATTTTCCTTAAACCGTCATCTTATACATCGCTCAACTCTGATCCTCACAGCACTTAATCCATCCATTTCGTATCAGTAAAATTTCGTATCAGTAAACAAATTTAATACTTTACCCACTGGCTGGTCGTTGACGATTTTGCCCGGGCATTAAAATCGGTTTTCGCCGGGCTCCCAGCTGCTGCTATTTCGGCGAATCCGTTTTGCTACTCGCGACGAAACTTTCGCTGATGCCGGCACGATCAGTGGACAATTGAAGCATTTTCCGACGAAAACGCAATTTCCTTTGCTAACCAAGGAGGGTGCGTTACAAACCACTGTTTGCGTTCTGTACGCTCTATCAGCTTTACGATGAGCAAAGTACAAGCGAAGCTGAAGTGATTTGGCGATGTTTGGGCGAGCTAGTATCGAAAGAATTCAGCCATTCAATCAATTTGTTTGAACCAAATTGCAAACTTCTCCTACCCTATTTCAACCGGCCACCGGTCGTCTTATTACTTTTCGTGTGTCTCCGGTACCCGGTGCGCCAACCCATCCACAGCTCTTCCAGAATCATATCCAATTTGAAAGGAACCTCCAAGAGCTTTTAATCCATCTCGAATACGAACCACGCCAAGGCAACCCAGCGTGTCCTTCGTGAGAAGAGACACACATACGCACACATACATATGCACACGCGCGCGCTGGTCCACGCACAGTCCCCCGGTGATGCGTTTGCGAAAACAACGACAAAATAAATTACCCATCCGTCCGATTCCGTCCCTTTTTCCAACGACCGAAGGCAGCAAGGTCCGTTGGAGCAGAAATGTGAAAACTTCTTCGACACAACCCCAGCACACAAACACGCACACATACACCTCGACACACAAACATCGTAATCGATTGGCGCCACCGAAAGCGTCAATAAAAATTTATTCATTATTTGTCTTATTGTAGCGAGAGCGAAGGAAGAGCAAGCCGTAGTCGGAGTCTCAAAACCGTCGTCGTCGCTCCGTTCGCCGTTGCCTCGGGATAAGTTTCCCAATTGCGGCGGTGCGGTGGTCATCGTTGGGTGGCTCGACGAGCGGGGGAAACACTCTCTCGGGGATATCTGGATATCGTTTTCGTCGCTGCGCTGCGCTTTGTTCGCTTTTCTCTTTCCTCAGCGGCCATCACTAGTCTTCCCTCAATCACTATCATCACCGTTACTGCTACTGCTGCTGCTGCTGCTGCTGCTCGGTTTGTGTTTGTGTACCATCACCCCTCTGTATGTGTTTGTCTGTGTCCTTGTGAGCGAGCGCTCCCGTTGGGAGGCAGGATTGGTGTCGCCAGCAAATATTGCTCCCTTTTCCATCCACTCCAGCTCTGACCCTGGACAACCAACGATCGGCCACCTCCTTCTCACGGTGCACCTCACCGCCAGACCAAGGCGCCAGTCCGTACCGCACACGCACAGACTACCACGGTGACCATGGCTTTTTCCTCCAAACCCCCCCCCCCTGCCTTTCCCAGGGGCTCATCATAAACAAAGCATAATCATTAGCGCTCGGTGCGTTCGAGCGGAGCCTGAGCTGCTGATGCTAGAGGCTAACCCCAGGGGTGAGCCGGAAAACCCTTTCCGAAAAACTTGATCACCATATCGAGCATTAGACCATTTTCCCACTCCCCGCACCTCGACTTCTATATTCTCCAGCTGGAAAGGAGGAAGAAGGAAACTTTCTAAACCAGCGCAATGGCCAGTACTATTTTTAAACCCTTTTAGCCCCCTGTTTTCCCCCGGATAGGGGCCCCGAAGGATAGGGGTGATAAATCATGGTACTGGGAGTGAAGAAGAGTTCCAGCTTGAACGCTTCGTCGCCTCGAGCGACCAGACCGCGATACTAGCGACGGATAAGTGCGTTATCATGGCGCCAGCCTCACCGACCACCACGCCAAGTGAAAAGTGATTGAAGGGAAAATAATTGGAACGAGCGGCACTCTTCCTGTGCCGTCGCCGTCGAGATGAAAGTGGACACCAGTGGATAGGCCAAGATCGCTGGCAGGCTGGAAGGATGCTGAAGGATTAATAACGATTTTAATCCACACATGTTGTCCGGGGAGATCTCGCGAGATCTCACTTGCTAGCGCGCTCGCTCATAACTGGTGTGTGCGGCAAACGTCGAGCTGAAACAGAAATTACACACTTGGCCAGCCCGGCAATTAGGTTTTATCGAAGTGGAAATGGTGTTTGCAGCATCGGCCAGACCGACAACCGGCCTGTCAGTCTCCATAGCAGCAACGGCAGCGGCGGCGGCGGACGGTGGTTGTAATCGCGGTGCTTAGTCGCTTTAATGGAAAACTATTTGCGCCACAACGGGTTGGCCCCGAACCGCATTAATTATTGTAAATTAATTATCAATTTGTAGCGCAATTTCTACTCTCCTCTAGTAGGTTCCCCGGCGACACAGAGAGAGGGAGAGCCGGTTTCAAACCCTGCGCGCGTGTGTGACCAACGAGTACCCACCAACTGTCGAGGAAACACTTTTTAGCTTTGTTTATGTGTCTGGAAGGAAGTGCAGGACGGTTTGGATGTTGTTGTTGCTGCTGCTGCTGCTGTCTTGTGAGGAAGTTCCGCAAAAAGTTGCCAAATGCTTTTTGGGATGAAGGAGATAGCTGGAGACTGAAGGCGAAGTAACAAGCCGCACCGCGTGGCGTCCGTATCGTCGGTATGTCTGTGAGCCTGGTGTGAGCTCCGACAAACACCCGCCCGAGTACCCGGGGCTTTATGGTACTCGACGATGGCGTCGCCAGTTTCGAAACGAAAGTCCGAAAATAATGCATCGAACTGCGCCAGCATAGAGGATAGCATTGGAAAAACAAACGCGCAATAACGTACGCCCAAACACGCCCCAGGTCTCCTAAAAGCGATAATAGTTGAGCTGCAGAAGGAGCGTCTCCTGTCGCCGAATGGCCGACCGAAGATCGTAAAGTAAGCAAAAGTTGCTAAACTTCCTTCCAGCTTTCCCTCTCTCTCTCTCTCTCTCTCTCTCTCTCTCTCTCTCTCTCTCTCTCTCTCTCTCTCTCTCTCTCTCTGTCTCTCTCTCTCTCTCTCTCTCTCTCTCTCCCAAATGCCAAACAGGGAGGAAAGTCGGAAGCAATTTCTACTCCCTCTTTCTCACTCTCTCTCTGTTTCTACCATTTGCTGGCACAACGAGGAAAAGCCCCGGAAAATGAACAGCATCAGCGCAATTTCGATACCAGCCAGCCAGAAATGATCCTGGCAAAGTGGTGACCCCGTACGCGGTGGGCGAGGGCTGGAGTTTTAAATGCCGGATTCAAACTTTCCATTCAAGGATATCCAGGGAGCTGCACCTCACCTCATCCTCGACCGAGGCGACTCGACTTTCGGCATTTCCGCTGTCGTAACCCCTTTCGGGAGTCAGCCGTCAACTGCCGCTGCTGCTGCTGTGGAGGTGGAAGTTGACTTTTGCGCTTTTCCATTGCACCATACTCCCGGTCCCACTCAAACCGGGCTTACATAGTTTACTGTGCTGTGCTGTGCTGTGGGCTGTTACTTCATGAAGCCGCTCAATTCGTGTTCTTGTGTTCTTTTCGCCTTTCGCCGCAGTTAACTTCCGTCACTGCCAAGCTGCTTATCCCCCTTTTGCGATCGGCCATTATGGTGCTTTTCTTTTGGTGGTTTTTTTTTTCTTCTTCGCCGGCGAGCGCTGGATAGTTTTTCCTTAGTTCCATGGCACCCACACTGCGGAGGAGAGACAGCAGGCACCGACGGCGACCGCAATTGTTGGCGACATCCGCCCCAATAGAAACTTTTCCAAGATAGTTTCCACGGGTGGGCGCTTTTTGCTTGTTTTTCGTTTGTAAGCCAGCATCGTCGTGTTAAGAGCATCCGCAGAGCCGAAGTAGAAGGAGCTGGATAGTGCAAAAGTGCCAAATAGTTCCGTTGGAATGCTCCACGTCTGACCCAAGACGTGGTCGCGGCAGTAAGTTGGCGAGATAAGATTGACGCAGTAATAGGATAGAGAGCTTGGTTTCAAGGAATGGCGCAAAAGATCAAAAACTTGGGCGCGCTGGTTCGGTCCTAGCGGAAACTGAGTTGCTCGCTTCAGTCAATTACTCTTCAACTTCCATGACTCAATCAGCATTGTGCAGTAATGACTTCTGATAACCAATATTAACAGAAGTACAAGCGTATGAAGTCTAGTCCGACAGCGTCTTCTGCATTGCACAAGCTGATCGTAGCAACCTTGTTTCAATCTGACATTAAGATACCACGTGACACCGCGTCGTCGATCCCAGTAACCATGGGATCAATGTTTGCCGGTCGCCAAGTGTTTCTGTCACCAAGCCGTGCCGCGTCCACTCCACAGGCTCGGTTCCTTCTGTTCCATCTACAATTCTATAGTTTGGTGCGGTCACTGTCGAAGTAGGACTATTTTGAGCTGGCCAGTCGTCGATGTCTAGCATAAATTGCTCCCCGCATACTAGGTCCGTAACCGGGGCCCCCGGAAGAGTTTAATGTTTCCTGCCACCGCTCCGCCGGGTGAGTTCTTCTTTCTCCTCATCCTCCTCCTCCTCCTCCTCCTCCTGGTCGTGTTCGTGCTGGTGGTTCTAGGTTGTTGTTTTTTTCTCCACGCGATTGGAACCGCTTCGTTGGGCCACGTATTTCAACAAGATCATAACAGTTAAAAAGATACTCTGCCGAAAGATGCCGCGCCAACACACTGTGACGATGGTGCTGGGCATCGATGGTGACGACGCGGGAAGTTGTGCGTATGTGTGCGCGTGTGTGTGTTGCCGGATTATGAAGTGTCGTGTAAAATTAGAAGCGTAGGAGTCGCAGCAGCTCGATGATCATCATCACCAAGCATCGACATCGATCGGTTGTTCCGTGGCCGTCCGTCCTTCCGCGATCATCCTCCAGTACGCGATCCATCCCATGTCCGTCGCAGCATCGCCATGCTTTGCTTCGATGGTGACTGCTGTTGCTGTTGCTGCTACGATGATGAACCTATTCTTAGGACGAATGATGGGCTGCTTGGATAGTTGGATGGTTGGTTTGAGAATTTTTATGCTTTCCGACCGTTTGGGCGGCCAGAATTTACGAACCACACAGCACACATCCCGGTGGTGGCGTTGAACCTGCTCGCACACCGTGTTCGCCATGATGCTGTTGTTGTTGTGCATTCGCCTTCGGCCGTCGCCGATGCTCCGGTGTACCCAACAGGCTTTGTAAGTTTTGACGTGAAGTTTTATCGAGGGTTTATGGTGTATTTTCGGGTTTCTTTAGTGTCGTTTTAGGCCATTTCCCCTCCTGCACTCTTCCGACTACCGCTTACTGAATGGTCTCCCACGCTGCGGGAGTTTTTGACTGAATTAAACAGCTTAAGACGAGTCAGGGCTTCACTCTTGACTGAACGATCGGCGGTGGAGTAACTACCATCCATTACGATCGAGAAGCAGCAGCAGCAGCAGCAGCAGCCGAAGCCGCACCAGCGGACACCTTCTTGGAGGAGGTCCGATGGATTTAAATTTTGAGACCTTGAATGGAGCGAACCTTCTCTTGCCAATTCTCTAGAATCC
This sequence comes from Anopheles aquasalis, assembly GCF_943734665.1. Taxonomy (NCBI): domain Eukaryota; kingdom Metazoa; phylum Arthropoda; class Insecta; order Diptera; family Culicidae; genus Anopheles; species Anopheles aquasalis. Next base: position 353,442 of record NC_064878.1, on the reverse strand, counting down.
TCCCATTGGCTGCCAGGCACTTGCGATCTACTTGAGCGAGGTCTGATAGAGGGTAATGCCAGGTACGCGGGGTCATGTTGCGTCGCGGCGCATCTTGCGCAAGATTGTTCAAATCAAATTAACGTTTCTCCGCTTCGAAAAGATAACCATCGTCATCGTCGACATCGTCAGGCTAAATTGGCTTAACGAAAGCCAGCTAACATCAGTGACGCGATGTTGATCTATTGCGCCCCGCGCTACCACCCTCTTGAGTTGCCGGCCTACGCTCCGAGCTCCCTTCGATCGATGTGGCCTCCCCAAAACGATCACCCATTATGTTTTTACGAGCTTTTGATGATTATTCTAATACGACAAGACTTTAAGCCAAGCGAACATATGAGCGAGCGAGCGAGCAGGCTAAAGGGTTTCCGTGGAGTACCGTGGGTTTCAGTTTTACGATCCCTGGGCCTGGAGCTCAACGGATACTTCTCGGCGGCGCTCTCATCCGTCTTCATCCACAGGTCCTCTAAATCCCCTAGCGTTAATCTTCCGTCTGATCAAGCGCACGTTAGAGCGGTCTGGTCCCTTCGGTCTCAGCGGCTACGGTTCGATTAGTGTTGTTACATGACTTTGGCCTCCGTTTGACCTTTCGCGCCAAGTGTACCCAGGTGTGTCCACGCGAGGCCATCCAACCGACCGACCGACCGACCGACCGACCGACGCGGATGGCGGTTTTTATAGCGCTCCGTTGAAGATTATTAAAATATTTAGTTTTCGGCCGTTCGGCGTTTGGTTCCTAGCGGTGGTGGTGGCCTGGATCTGAACCTCTCTCCGCTTTGCTGGGACCTCGGTCATTTATTTGTTGTTTTGGGTTGATTTCGTGGCTTTTAAAATTCCATCAGGCAACGTGTGGTTCATGTTTGCTGCCCCCCGAAACCCAGCGGGAGGTCCGTGCTCGCCGGTCTCTATCTCGCATTTCTTAAGATGCACAAGCCAATGGGGTGGTCCTCCGGGCGGGAGGGGAATGCACCCGGGGAAAATGTAATCGAATGTGGAAAACACGCACGCCATGAAAGTGATCTCGAACATCAACAGCAGCAGGAGCAGCAGCACAGAGGCTGCGCAGAGTCAACAAACAAAGCTGATTGCTTGAACCCTCCAACAGCATCAGCAGCATCACCCCCTCGGAGTCCCTGAGGGTATAAACAACAATACAAACCTCCTTGCTCTGTGGCCAGAATGATCGGCTCTGATTTTCCGTGCGTTTTCCATGAAAAGTCAGTTGTTTTGGGGCCCTGCGAGTTGCGTGATGGGCATCGATTACACTTCGATTGTCGGCCAGGTGTAATGTGATTTGCAGCAGCAGGCAAGCAGGCCACGATCGTGCGTGCTGGAACGATGAGATCTACGCGTCGAGAACGCGCCCAATTTGAGCTGCGAACGCGAACGCATGAAAAACAACAACGCGGGTGTGGTCTCGTTACGTTGCGCATATGTTACGCAACGCAAACATAAAAAGCGTGCTGTTTGGCTTGCCTTGCCGGCCGGCCGGCTTCGCACGGTTGAGGGGGCTCGGTTTTGGCTGACGGAAGTTTTCATGTTTTCCGGCACGCCACACCGAGACATCTGCGTTTCACGGCGCGGGAGGACAGCGTAATAATGTGTTTTTGTTTGCCACCTCCAAACGAGTGTTGTTGTTGTTTGGTGCTGTCCATCTATTTTCGTGCTCGCAAAACTATTTTCGGGCCGCAGAACGCCAAAAAGGTCCCAAAACGTAGAAGACGCTCAATAAGACGCGCTGTTGACGCTGCTGTTACTGGGAATGATCGAGAAGGAAGTGAATAAACATTCTGGTTCAATCTCAAATATGGCAAACAGTCACATATTAATGCTGGTGTCTCACCATCAATCACCACGCAGCGAGCGAGTTAATGTCAACCATATGGTGGTATCGCGTGATACTCGATCTCGATCTGCTCTTGTATTTCGGCACATCTGCTTTCGCTACTAGAGCCGATGAGAATTCAAAAGCTATTGGAATTCAAAACAAAGTCCATTCCGTCCGATTTTGTAACAATTTGGATGATTCTCGTGAACATCTTTACATGGTCTGTATTTAGTGGAACGAGTGCTTCTTCACCTCCATTGGCAACAACATTGTTGATCTTGTTCAGCACAGCATCTGCTTTCATTCCGGGAAAGCATAGCAAGGTCAGTCCAATCCGCTTTGTTCCAACGATAGATTGTGCAACCGACCAAGAAATGGTACAGAATGTGTATGTTTGGAACGAAATCGAAATAGCCACTTAATGCTGCTCGGGCTTCCCAGAGCGGACCTCCAAGAGCTCCGACGAAAGACAATTTACGCACTCGGCGTAAGCATTTTCCGACACCATTCGGACTAGGAGGAAGCAGATGGAAATTGGATGGCGGCTAGGATTGGAGCCAACCAGCAGCAGAGCAACCACCATCGCGCGTCGCATCGTGCGCATCGATGGTTTATGAAGAGAATTTAGTTTTATTGCGCGCAGACATTTGGCAGTCGACGTCGATGGACGATGGAGCTACGCAGAGTTCGCTCGAAAACTAAGTCTTCCGGAACCACAGAACGGGACAGCCAGTGCCAGTGTAGTAACGCATTTTTATGTGGTTCTGCAAATAAACATGCCACACATAGACCTTCCCGGCATCAGCCATTCCCGTCCACCCTCCGTTCCGAAAAACTCGGAATTTACTGCCTGGTGCGAGGGCGAGGTCAGTGAAGCGTTGCAGCACCAGGCCCGGGGGAGCCAGGTCCGCACTGTGCGTGAACTACCGGAATTTATTGATCCATTAAACTGCCGCCAGGCTAAGTGATTTGCCAAACCATTTTATGGCATTTCGACCCCAGCGAGCGGGCGCGCGCGATTGCACGTCGCGATCTTGCTTGATTGGGCCGCTCGCGGAGATCGCGAAGAGATCGCCCTGGCGCGCGCGACCACGGGATCACGGCGTTACCACTCGTCTGGATGGTTCGGTTCGGTGGTCATATGTCAAACGAAAATGGCGTAGAATGGGAGGCTGCGTGGGGTACTAAGAGTTTGGCTTAGAATTGGATTCACATTACCGAGCGAGCGAACGTACGGACGAGTGACGATTTGTGACTCGTCCACGCGGAAGTAATAAAAGCTGAAACCTCGCCCAGGGAGCACGATCTGTTGTTGTTGGTTGTTGCTGTTGTGGTGAGGCCAGATTTCATTTCAAATCGCACACTCCACAAACCAGCATAACCAGAACGTTCGCCACGCCCGCGTGAGGCGCAATGGGCGATGGGTGGGACGGGGAGGGGGTGGGTGCCCGAGGTATGGAACGTGACCGCAAACGCGTGTTCACGCGCCATCGAACCGGCCAGGCGTCGACGATGGCCGGTTCGCCTTGGAGAGGGAAAAAATGGATTCGCAGCTTCCGAGGCGTCACACACGCCGGCCAATGCATGCACGATCAGGCCAACGATTGTTGCCGGCCGCGGATCTCCGCGGGATTTGTTTTGCGCGATTCTCTCAATGCCACACCGGCCAGATCTAACTAGGTCAGATCGCCAGGTCTTCCTAGTCGCCATCTTGCGTTCTGGTGGGGTATCGTTGGATTGAAAAATCCGACAATCAACAACCAGAACGTTGCTGACGAGCTGAGCACGAACGGATCGCAATCGGTGCGATGTTTTGCTCGCCTTCCAAGTGGTCTAGCATGCATGTACGCCACCGGAGGCTCATAAAACTTCTAAAAACAAATTCAGACTCTCGCCTCCCGGTCGATCCGGTCCCGAACGTGCCGATTGATGGTGTTTATAGTTTCCTCATAGTTGCTCGGTATGGTGGGTGGGCTGGTGGATGGCGAAGAGTGTGAGAGGGTAAGAGGATGAGAGGTGAATGTACCATTTCATGCTGTAGCACCATCGCATCATTGGAAGGTTGTTCTTGGATCCAGCAATTCAATGCACCGGACATTGATAAGACCCACAAGATAGCACAAGGTATCGTCGACTGCCTTAAAGGTGGTCCTTCTAAGCCTTCGCAACGCAAACGTTGCATCCATGATGGATGAGAGGTGCTCATGGAAGCATAAAGCAATCAGTTGAAACCTCTATATAGGGGGTTACCTTCGTGAACTGACACAACAGACAGAGGAAGTGCCTGGCACCGCAGCTGTATCAGCAGGGTCCCTGCTAGAAGGTTAACGCTTCCTAGTTCCGATTTCCGATACATACAGTGCAGTCGCGGTTGCAATAATTGCATGCCAATTAAACTGGCAGCTGCTGAGGCCGGCCACCACCGGCGCGACCATCGACCGACTTCTAATGCTCTGTCTCTCTACGGTGGCGGCATTGCTGCTGTTGCTAAGCAGCGGTGACCGTGACGAGAGGTAGGTAACGAGAGAGGCCTCTCGCCACTGCCCACTCGGCTCTTCCAAGTGAGTAATGACACTTTGTGGCCTGCCGTGTGCGCGTTGCTCGTAGTCGTCCCCAGACCACTTGTCGCGTGCGTCAAACGTCATGGCGTCGTCCGAGCGGGGCTGTCATCGAGCACAGGTAGTAGTACGGAGATAGTACACCCCGCCACTCGCCTATTTTGCTATCTTATCGGCAAACACCCAGGCACGGGGCTGAGCGGGGCTTTAGATCTGTCTGTCCTGGTTAGCTGCTGCGCGAGTGGTTGCGCCGAACTGGTTATAACCGGTTTGTTGGCGTGAGCGTGGCCAGTTGAGCGTCGATTTCATAAACAATCTTTACGGCGTCGCGAGTCACGAGTAGGAGGAGGAGGGCGTGATGGAGGAGCCTCCTCCAGAACTCCTTTCCTCGCCTCGCGCCTCTTGGGATGAAATTAGCACATTTTCACTGGCCTGGGTCGAAGGTGTGATGGGATGTTTTTCAGTTCTCGCCATTACGCTTTGGCCATTCCGGAGCGAGGCACGCAGTTCGTCGGTGAAGCCAAACAGTTTGACTGCGCGGCCCGTGCGTAGGAGTACGAGATGGATACTAATCTGTTCGCTAAACATCCAAAACATGCATCGTTCAATCCCGAAAAAAATCGAAAGGAGCGGCGCGGACCGGTCGCGGATGGTCACTTTGCTTGCACGCGGGGTTCGATCAGGCCACCCGCTCAGCGCGTGAACGGCTACCCTGGATTCGAATCCGGTTCGTGGCGGTTCGCGAAGGTGCGAATGAGATTGTACAAGTATTCTGTACTCACCCTCGCTAGCTTCAGCCACCCACTAGGCACCACATGGATATACTCCCTTATCAGTGGACTCACAATGTGCAGCGGTATCGTCCGTGGGCGAAGAGATGCACAGCGCTCTACTTCACTTCTGCACAACCATCTACATAATTAACTGGTAATTACGTGCAGAGCAGCACGCGAGACTGTTGGCACGTTTTTTTTTGTTCTCTCGCGCACTAGCCCTTTGCTAGGGCCGAGGGACAGACTGCAGTAGATGATGCTGCTGCTGCTGCTGCTGATGCGAGGTCGTGATGCTTTGAAGAATGAATCGACCCCGGTTACGAAATATGTACGGCACGTTCCATGAATTTTCCATCCACCGTCCGTCGGTCCTTCGGGGGATGTGGCATCCCTTTGCGTCCTGGTAACTGACCGGCCAGGCCGACTAGGCCAAGCGCTACACCTCTTGTCCGTGAAGGGCATACATAGTTTGGAGATCTGCCAGTTTCCATTTCATTCTGTTCTCCACGTTCTACACCTCGAACGAGTGTACGGGAGGGTGGAAACTGAGCCACGAATGCTTTCATCTTTTTTCCATTCTCTCCTCCTTCTCCTCCTCTTCCGTGTAGTCCTCCGGGATAGACGGGCAACTCTGACAAGATACGGATCCACAGTCACAATGATCCTTGTATTTAGTTACAAGCTGTGGAAATTAGATTTTCCCAAATTGAAACAATCATTGCCCACTCGCTCTCTCTTTCTCTTCTTCTCTCTTGTGATCTCGCTATCTCTTGTCCAGTTTAGTGTGCGTGACCGCACCGCATTCGTGTGCTACTGCTGTCACTGTTGAGTGGGGTTGGCGCGTTATCATCCCTCGCGCACGTCGATGTTCATTTGTGTTTGGTTCGCTCCCTACTCCTGAATCCCAAAAATATAATCCCTGACGACCTAATCCCCGGGATCGACGGACATCCGGAAACGGACCCAAGGAATGCCTCCACACTTCCCTCCGGGAATTCTCTCTGGATTGCAATTTGAGAAAACGCAATTTGTTCATCACGCGTACTTTGATGATCCTAAATGAGTGTTGCTTGAAAAGGTCCCAAGAGGATGCCCATCATCATCATCATCATCATCAGCGTTCATCAGCTTCAGCCATTATGGGCTCCATTTTCTGTAGAAAATCATCTGGAAAGCGGACACACGCCATGAATGACCGAACCGACCAGCGGATACCTGCAGAGGTCGTCCATCGGCGGCGATATCGACCAAATATTGGCCAGACAGCGCGCACTCCCCGCGGCGAATGCGAGGTACCTCGCGATGCGCCCTAAATGATGCTAATGGATGCTCGCTAACCAGCAGCGTCAACCAGCAGAGGCGAGCGACCATACTACGCTAAAGGTCCAGCTGTCGAAGCAAACAAAAAACGTTTCCTCAGTCCGTGGTCGTGAGAAAAGAAATCGGAACCACGCTCCAGATGAGGTGATGTCATACGCAACGGGCAGGTTCAGTTAACCTCGCTGTTGGATGCCTGTCTTCGGATCCATCCATCCGTTTGTGACTCGTGACTCGTTTGGCGATAGCGATACGGGAAAGAGAGTGAGAAGATTTCCTAAGTAGAGTTCGTGATGATGGTGTCCGGAAGGGGCACCCCAAATAAGGTGCTAGCTAGTTGCATAGCCCCCCGTGACAGCACCCTGCTATGCGCCCTATGGGTAGGGCTGATTCTCAATAATTAACATAAGCCACAGGTGTACACTCGTGTAGCAGACCGAGTTGGTTGACTCGCTTGCTGGCTCGCTGGCTCGCTTGCTAGAGCAGGTGTTCGTAAGGGCTGACAGCAGAACGTGTTGATTGACGCTTGACGACGGCTGACTGAGCGGCTGTGCGCGCCCACCCTTGGTGCTCCCATTTTCCGGAACAAACAACATGTGGACGTGATTTATCACAGATTCGTTGAATAATTGATTGTGCCTTTGTGTGTCTAGGCCAAGCCCGGTGGGGAGGTCGCTGCTACTGTGTGTGTCGTCTGTCAGTCAAGCAGCCAGCCAGCCCCGGGTCATAACGGTTTCACTACGCACGGACCCACACACATTGGTCGCCGGGGTGAAAATGGTGAAAAGCCTTTTCCGTGTTTGGGAATTTTTATCCAATTTTCCCGGGACCCTCGTCTAATGCCTCCGTCTCGTCCCGTTGCGGTTAGAATGGAGCCCCCTTCGGCACCGTTTGTTGGACAAATTTATCACCATTAAGCACCTGCACCTGGGCACCTTGGGACCCTATTGGTGCTGGTTGGTGCCATAGGTCCAGGGCACCTAGCATAAAGCACCGGCTTACTCAACGGGTTGCATTGCATTGGAAGAAAAGTTGCCGAGGAAGCCGACGGAGAGCGGCATAAATGGGATCAAATATTTAAAGCAGACACCGTGACATCCTCACCACCGCGGGACGTGATCTTGTCACTGCGCGTGATCCTTTCAACGAGCCACTAGCTCACGAGGATTTCGAAATGAGAAACGACGTTCGCGGCATTCCTTCGCGCATCGTCTTTCGCTGGATGGATCATCACTGCTAGCGGTGGGGAAAAAGTGAGGTAATTAATTCTTTATCCACCCTCCCACCCATCTTCTAACCGAGCTCACCATCACTGGCGTCTCTCTCTCTCTCTCTTTCTTCGCTCCCAAAGTCGGCTCATTTGTCAACTAAGAAGCTAATAACATGTCAAATCCGGCCAATGTCCGGTAGCTGGGAGGGAAAACTGCGAAGGAAAACAAACAACCCCTCGTACCTGGAACACATTTTCCTCCACAGTCATGGCAAGCTGTCAATTGCAGTACTGGACTACCGGTGGGGTGACATCCAGCACAACGGCGCGGCTGCCTTCCGTGGAGCGATAAGAGGACCAACTTCGTAACGAGAGACAAACACACGCAACATACACGAAACTCTTTTGCAATCGATATGCCTTTCGAGGAAAACTTTGTCCTGATCGTCAAGAAAGGACCCAGTAGAGAGACATAGACAGAGAAAGAGAGAGAGAGAGAGAGAGAGAGAGAGAGAGAGAGAGCGACATCGTGAAGGAAAGCAGAGCGCTGGATGGCTTGTTTGCTAATTCAATCACACTATGACAGGTTCTGCGAACTGACACCCGTCGCTCCGGTTGTACTTGCCACAGTAATTTGGCTTAATTTCCATCATTTTCACGATTGGCTTGTGTGGCCCGGTCACGGTGCCCGGTGTCCCTTTTGCCATGTGATCGATATGGTGTAATGGGAGACATGCCTTGGACAACAACTGGAACAAGACAGTCTGACGTCATAGAACGAAAAGTGGGAGAACAGGGATGAAAAATCAATTTACTGAAAGTTTTCGCGTTGCCCTTTTTGGTCAAAAAATGTTGAAAACGAATTTCACGTGCATTTCATGGTCAATCATTATGTAACCTTATTTTTCGATCATTCCTGTTATTCCTGTTCTGCAGGTTGGTGCAGTTCTATTTATAGAAAAAAGGATTGTCTCCCCAAAAGAAGGTGGTAATGCAGGAGCTTTGGGGCGTTATGCAGGGCTGTAGCTTATGCTCGGTGAAAGGGCATCCCACCAAACGTAAATTTACTTTCTCAGCAAGCAAGCCTCAAGTGGTCCATTCACTTTTTGTGCCTCCCAGGTGGGGACCTAAAAATGGATGCCACCTCACGGTAAACGATAGCTTTGCATCTGGCATATCGGGTTGGGCAGCCAAGATTGTCACTTCATTGTTGCATTGTGGCGCCCCAAAACTACGCTCAATGCATTCACCTCCCGCATTCAGTCTTTTCTCTTTGGTCCATCCTCGTTTCAGACCCAAACCACTACCCCTCCCGAGGGCGGCGATGGCGTGATAAAATTACGCAGCCAAAAAACAACCGGATAGTTTCGGATTCGGATTCGTGGATTCGTCGCCGGCTATTTTTGGCCGCCAGCAACCAACGCCGTCGCGTCAGCATATGCGTCGTCAATCAGGAATCGTACTCCGCGAGGCGGGGGCATGGGCGGAGGGCGAAAAGGGGTTGCATTGCGTTGATCGCTTGTGTTTTAAATTAAGAAACTACCAGCCCAAAAACCAGGCGGACGGAAGCGAAAGAGAGCGGGCAAAGCGGGGAGCAACCAGGATTAAAAAAATCGCTCCCGCCACACCACCTTCTCCACCCCTTTTCTCTCGTTCCACCACTGCATTGCAGATCAACTGCAATTAATTGGTCATTGCACTGGGGCGCCCAATACTGGTCGTTCAAGTCCCCCGGTGCTACGAATGAGGAATGAGGTCTCCAACAGCTTCTCCAGCTACTTGCACTCGAAAAGGATTCCTTTTTTGGTTTTTAAATTAAATGTGTCACTCACAGCTACGGTTGTGCTTTTGATGGATGATGATCTGCATATTTCGTAGGAAACTATCGCAGCGAACAGTAGAGCAGTGAACTGATTGACAGATTTGGAGATGTGTATCAGCTCGACTTGTCTATCCGGTGTATCAAACATATTTTTTGGATTTCAATTAACTATTTGTGCTCTGTTGGTGAGTGACTTTAGTAACAGATAAAAACACATTTTCCATTATTAAACTGTCTCGTGTCAAATGCACTACTCTAAGAAACATCAAACGTAGTGATGCCAGTGGCCAGCTGGTTCCCGCAATGCCACACCATTCGAGATACGCGCCATATTAGTAACGCCGTTTGCACTTTGACACTAGCGCCGATGTGCAGGCGTCCAAAATTAGCAGCTTCCATTTTGGTCCACGAACCTCCCAGCGGATGGGATAATGGTGGTTTGGGATCCTCTCGTGGGAGATGAGAATGGCTGGAGATGAAAAATAGAATGGCCCATACCTAGAGCCGGATATTATAAAGAGCGAGAGATGGAGAGGCAGAAGCAAGAGAGGCATAGAGCATCACCACAACACCACCATCAGCATCATCGTCATCCTCATCATCAACGCGTGTTTGTTCGCGATGCGTTCGTTGGGATGCTAATTAGTGGAACAATATTGGGGCTAATTTTAAGTTTGGGTAGCCATTATCGCGGAACGTGGATCAAATTTAATTATCAGGTATCCCCAGCAACCACAACGAGTTGCCGCATAGGCGTTCAACCAATTCACCTTTGAATGTACCTCAACACCATCACCTTGTTTGTCATTTTATTTCGCCAGATGCAACCTCAGATCGATTGTTTTGTAGTTCATTTGAATCAAATGCATGGCGCCCATCTCGTAAGGTTCCTGACCATCGAAGGTCAAATACTGAGCGAGAACTGTGGATGACTCGACTGTGTTTATCGGGGATGACCCATCTTGACGACGTCTCGCCACTAATCCTTTATGGTCCCCCCGCTCCCGGCCGGGTTCAAGTCAGAACCGTTAAGATATCCGTCCAATGCACGCCTCAATCACCATTGATTGTCCCATGGGCCATCGCCCCGGACGCGCGATCGACATGCAGCTGTACAAACACACGGGTCTGGCTTGAACTGGACTGTCTGACTGGGAGAGAATGGTGTGGCTTCTTATCTCGCGCCTTTAATCGAGCCCGATGAGTCGCACGTTCACCTTCTCGTATGAGTCATCCGCGGACGCTCGAGAAGTGAAATGATTTTCGCGAGGTCCGGACACTCCAGACGCTCCAGACGTCGACGTAACCAAAATGGCTGAGGCGCTCCGAACGTTGTCGCTAATTAAACACCCGTTGTCCAGTGAGTGTGAGTTTTGTAGCATGGAGCGTGAGACGCCAATAAGTTCCCTCTGGTGCTGGGTTGATGCTGTTAAAAATAGCCGCAGACCCCTCGCCACCCGTTGAGTGGTTTGTATTTGATTTTAGCGCATCAAGCCCGCGGTGTCAAGGTGTGATACTGATGCTAGGTGAGGTGTTTATCCTTTTTATTTTAAGCCCAAGGTGTTACTACCACTACTGCTACGGTCTTTGATTGTTTGTCTTTCGTCACAAAGCCACCCTTTTTCGGGGTGGGGCCGTTGGACACGCTATAACCCCGGTCGGAGGCGTGCAATTCTTGGATTAGCACGGGGCTAATCGAGGTGCTAATTGACGGCCAGGGTCTAGAAACGCTTGGTTCTTCGATCGATTCTAATTAATGGATGGATTTGGCATCAAGACGAGCCAGAGCGAGCCCTCGAGAAACGGCCACGACCTGGATCCGCGGCGGTTTGGAATCAACATAACCTCAAAATAAGAAGGAAAGGAATCCCAAGCCGATGCACATACCACACTGTTTGTCGTGCCACGGAGCCTATTTGCTGATACCGGCCCGTCGTCGACCGTTTATCAGCTGCAGCAGCAGCAACGTCGGCAGCAGCATAGCATCTATGCGGCATGTTCTGAAAGGCTCGGTGCGCTCCCAAGACGTTCTCGGCTGCTCGAGCATATTTATTTCTGTTTTCCTATCACATGAAAGCCCCCGGCTTCCCGGCTGTCTGCTATCGGAAAGCAAACAGACTCACACGACGACCCACACTCCAGGGACGCTGCACACACGTGCGTGTCGGTGCCGCTGAAGAAGACGCGCCGCCATCTCTCATGAGTAAATATTTCCATTTTTATAATCTGAAAATTACATAAAAATTTGTTTTAATGAATGCACGGTTAAGCCGCTCCTTCAGCACTCAGCGAGGCCGAGACCGAAGTAGCGATAGCACCGCGCACCGACATTAAGCGGTTAATGCCAAACGGGGATACGGGAGGAATGCTTAGATACAAGCGATGGCGGTGGTGTTTTCGATTAACTTTAATGACTTTATTGCATCGGCATCACCGAGCAACGATTGCGGAATCTCTACGATCCACCAAGACACTCCACAGACGCCCCGGCCCGGTGGTTCTAAAAGCACTCAACCTACCATCGGGCCGCGGCCAAAAACCATTCAAAAACGCACCCAAATGCGAACACGTCATAACTTTAAAATACATTAACCATTAAGTTCTCTGTTCTCTGGACCGCTCTGATCGCTCTTCAAAAGAAAGCAAAACGATAGGCATTGAGCGAGATGGAGAGAGCACAGGAATAGAGCGAGAGGTGAAGAAATCGAATTTGGTATTCGATCCGCCTTTTAGAAAGGAATCGGGGGTGGGATTTTCTCGAGGATGTATAGGGGGAGAGTAAAACAGAACCTAGAGTGGAGGCCACACAGTGCCGGCATCTTTCTTCATCTTCCTAGCGCTTCTCTTCCACTCCCACGACCGAACGAAGTGATAATGAAATTGAACAAACAAGCGACTCACAGGCCTCAGTCTCTCAGAATGGTCTGGTGTTGTCTGGCGGTGGAATGCCGATTAAAGGCGTCCGTGTCGGTGCGTGCGTGTGCTGGCGAAGGTCACCACAAATGGAATTAGGTTCGACAACGACGACGACGACGACGACGATGGTCTAGCTGGATCATATGTTCTCCGCCGCTCTTCCTAAGCTCTTAAGCTGCGCGACCAAAAGTCGAAGAACATATGGCCTGAGGGCTGGAAAGCATCAAATTATGGCCAGGAATCGCGCTCGCCGAAGGGGTCTGATAGTGATACAACCAATCTCCAGCGTCTTGCCGAAAGACGACGCTCCGATGTCAAAGCATCAATTGTGCCAAATGGGAACTCCACTCCACGAGGCCGCCGCCACCGCCGGAAGAAAGAACCGCGAACCGGAGGATGGTGATTTTCTGGAGGTCCGTGAGTGCGGTCTCTGTACGTCATGCTTCCTGGTTCCTGGGTTGTTGGTATCACAAAGTATCATAAATTTGCCCGAGCGCACGTCTGGCGACCGATTGCGTCTTTCCGATTTATGTTGTATCGCGCACCGGTTTCCGACCACGATCGTAGAAGTTGTTTTCGTGGCGTCGACTCGCGAGGAGCTGGATGACAAAATCTTCTCCACCTCAAACACCTCAAGCACCCCAAGCACCAGCGTCCGGCGTTGGTGAACCGGTCTGAATGATTGTCACGTTTTACCTCCCCCCTTGATACCTTCCTTCCCTAGGCCTCAGCGTCAAAGTGTACCCCGTTCGGTTCGGTCTGATCGATCGATCGCTGCCTCGAGGCTGAATACGGAACACAAGGCGACAGAAGGTAGTAGAGTGGAAAGGGAAGTTTTATGGTGTTTTATTTTCAAAGTATTAATCATACACTTTATGCGATCGGGCCGTCGAGATTTTCGAGTGTCCGAAACCACGCCGATCGCCGATCTTAACTCGCTCGGTGGCGTGCGGTCGCTTGAGCTCGGCGTTGCTGAAGATCGCGAGGCGTCAATTTGCTCATTTATCGTCGCTGGCGCCTGCCTCTCGACTAGATCCCGCGACCGGAGTGGCCTGATGCGGGGGGGTGATTTGAGGAGGGATTTTGAAATATTTTAAGCAAACAACACACACTACACGAGGAGAAGCAGCAGCAAACTGGTGGCAGAGAAACGAACGGAACTCCTCTCAATCCACGATGCTCATATGCAGACATGATCATATACCCCCGTATACGATCCGATCCGATCCGAAACGAGTTATGGAAATGAATGTTTTTTTTTGGTTTTCGGTTCGCTCCGATGGGTTGACTCCGATGGCAAGGAGAGTCGCTCGCTGGCGATGACAAGAGCGTCACAGAGCGTGCATGTCTTGACGTGTGGGCGGATGGGTCAACGCGATCGTTCGTTCGTTCTCCTCGATTCTCCCTCCCTTTGGGGTGGAATTTTAAAACGCGTTTGACCTTCGAACCGCAGAGCGATGATGATGGCGCTGCGACAACGTGAATGGCGACGCGGATGGCGACGCAAACAGGATGATCGTCAGCCTGTTGCCAACCAACTCCCGCGTCGCAGCTAATGATTATCGGTGATCTGGGGACGCCTGTTGCATCACCGATCACCCATAGGTGCATTCGCTCTGAGCGGTCGCGCCGTAGCATTTATATAATTCCGGTCTGAAACGAGTCGATCGATCGATCCCAACCTGAGCTGTGTGTGCATGTGGCCTGTCGTGATGACGCAGCTGCCACCGACATGTCACCACTGTCACTGTCATGGATGGCAGCCAAATTCGGCTGATGGCTTCCGCTCTAGTTCTTCACCATCGTAGTTTCACTTTGATCGTGACCATCGTCGATCGATCACGTAAACCAAGATGAGTTACGTCCGGGCTGCTGATAGCGAACGGAAATGGCTGCCTGTGCGTCTAGAGTACCCCTCGGGGACTCGGTGTCATAGAGATCAAACAGAGTGGTTTTCGAACAGAGAGTATTTCTCGAAGATCAAGCGTGATCCGTGCCGACGTCTCAAGTGATTTAATTCGCTCCCCAACGCGTCGTTTTGTAATTCAATTCCAATCCGAGGGCGCTTGTCATGTACATCGTCTTTAGTGTTCTATTGGTGCTCGCCTCTAATTAGGGTGGATGCATATGGAAATGGAATGTCTGGAGGAAGGCCACCCGAAAGGAACAGAGCGCCCATAAACCCGGCAGCCCTTGGATTCGTTGTATGTTGATGTCATTAGCGACAGCAGCGACCCCGGTAAGACACGGGACCTGTCTAGTAGAACCCTAGAGCCGCATCAGCTGAGAGTCGGTTCCGCTGGTTGCCCATCCCAGATGGTATTGTTCGACCGTTGGAACGGGCGTCGTTCGACCACCAGACCATCCGACCAACCGACCGAACGACCGCTTCGCTCCGATGGCACACTGACTGACTGACGGACTTTGAAGGAGCTGACGCGTGATTCGGTGAGAGGGATGACTAATGGTGGATTGCTTTATTATACGGAGGCCTTGGCTTTTTTATGACCGACCGCTGAAGACTCAAGACGACTGCGGCGGCGCTCGGCGTGGTTTATCGAGGCCCTAAAGGAGGTAACACCAGAGAGACGGGTTCTAAAGCTGCGGCCATTAGGCTCCGGTGGAGTTCCTTGTCTCTATCCCACCATGTTTTGATTGCCTTAACCCTCTCTCTGTCGCTCTTTACGTCTCTCTCTGGTTCGTGGTTATTGTGGATGTTACAACCGATCGCAACCATTACGCTGGTGGTACTCGCAAACAACCTTGAATCCGCGCTGACTCCGGTTGGCTGATGCTTGTACCTCTACGCACCTCTTTCGGGGTCAAAGTAGCACTGGAACCTCGACTCAGCGACTTGTTAAGAAGTTAATTGCGCCCAGACCACGGGCGTGAGAATCGAGTGCGCGAACCGAGCGCTTCGGTCCATTTGTCATGTTCCACTTCCTACCAGCTCGACATTTGCATAGCGAAAGCACGCGCAGCACGTCGTGTCGAGAGATGTCACCCACCAGTGGCTCGTGCCTGACGCATTTCTAGCACGCAATCCACGGTCCACCGAACTCCACCAAACAGAGAACAGGCAGAGAACGGTGGGTATGGTGCTCCTCCCGGTTTGAGCTCGATCCGATTCGACAACGATTCGTTTGCATTTCATCCGTTTGTTTCCGGTTTTCTGCTTTGCTGTTTTCATTTTCTTTTTTGCTTTTCTTGTCTCTTTCACTCGGTGCGTCTCCATTGTTGTTTGATGGTGGTTCTGTTTCCATGTTTAATGGTATGGATTATTTTAACTTCTCTTCGCTCGTTGAGCTTCGAGCTTTGGTGCTTCGTAGCTCGTTGCCCGTTGGTTGTTGTTGTTGTTGCGTTTTTGCTTTTCTGATATTTTAATCTTCTTGTTCAGCGTGACTTTTTTATTTATTTATCAGTGCTATTTGGTTGTTATCTGGGCTGGCGTTGGACGGTTGGCTAACTCCCGCATCGTC
>NC_064878.1:320000-332500 GCF_943734665.1 Anopheles aquasalis | reverse complement strand
CCGAAGAAGGGTTCGGCGTTGGCATAAAAATGAACTTTTGTCAGATTGATGGGGGGAAGGTGCACGAGTGCTAGAGAGCGAGCGAGTGAGCATGTCCACCCCAAATATTCCAAAGAGGTCCCCCGGCTCTGTGTGTGTGCTGCGTGTCAGTTTTATACGTGCGAGCGCGTGGATGGTGGATTGCCGGAAAGAATCGCTTTTTTGGGAAGGTTCGCGAGGGTGCGGGCACACGGGGATTGGAAAGAGATCAATAAATATGTTCCAAGCGCAGGAGAGCGGAAGGGAGGGGTGCCACTCACACCGGGTGGGGGTGCTCGTTGTCACCAGCCCCTCTCGGGGCCATGGTATGGTATTTTGAGTTATTTTGCCCCGGGGGTTGGCAAGGGGTTCGTTGGGGACCGTGAATCGTTTCATTTCAGTTTCGGAATAGATTATGTGGCCACGACTCTGGACGCACCCCTGAGTGGGGAGGCTTTGCGGTGTTTTCAGGGGTGGTTTGCATGCAAAGTAAATAAATCGACGTTAACAACTGAATCGCCTTCGTCCTCACTTCTCACTTCGCTCTTCAGGCCTCGAGGTGAACTGAGCGGAGAGGTGGTGGTGGTGGTGGTGCCGGCAACTACTAGCAGCATGTGCCCTCCCATGCACCGCACCCTCCCTTTGCTGGCTGTTTGTGCTGTCATAAAAATGGATTTTATAGTAAACAAACGTCTAGCGAACGGAATGCCGCGGGCGCGCACTATCAGCCACTGTTCCCCTTCTCCACTCCAGCGTCTGGGGCTGCGTTAGATGACCGTTTTATCGGTGAAGCGACCGTCCAACCACCCGGCCGGCCGGCTAGTTAGCAGGCATGCTGCAGCTGCCACAACGACTCTGTGTTCTGGTGCGAACGCCCGGTTGGGTAACCAGGAAACGCCGAATGCCGCGCGTGTGTGTCTGCTCATGTGCTCACTGCATGGCCTGTGCATTGCTATTGGATGGCACGAGATGAGCTCGTGCTCGCACCCTGTTCCCGGTTTCCGATTCTTCTCCTAATTTATTACGAATGTACATCGGATGAAAACTAGAACGATCGCATCGGAAAGCTGAATACTGAACAATGTATTATGATCGCAAAATGATGCTTTTGATTGGCACAAAGTGGCTTCTAGCATAGCGCGAGTATCGACGGAAATCTATTTTGAAGAGAAAAAAAACTGGCTCACATTTTGAAAGTCAATCCTCCATCTGCCAATCATCGGGATCGTGTCTGCCGGTCAACGGCAGCGCACACATCACGCGTAGCATGCGGCTAAATTATGTTTGCTGATGACAATTTTATTTCGACAGCTCACCCCTCGGGAGGGAGCCCGTTGGGTGGCAGAAGGCGAGAAAACATATAACTAATTATGTCAAGCCCCCCCCCCCCCCCCAACCACCTCTCAACGGCTGCTGCGCTTGTCGCTGCCTCTGTGCTGATAATAGTTATTATGCTGACATGTGTGTAGTGACGGGGGTGCAGCGAGGGAGAGAGTGTGCGTGTGCAGGGGCTCCCTCTCTCTATCTATGCCCCATTTGCTGCTCACAGAAGTGCAACATTGTGTATTTGAAAGCGGGTGCGCGTAGCGCAGAAGGGCGATGATGATGGTCTGGCAGGCGACACACGTGCACCGAGACCAGGCCGCGAGCCCTGATTGCAGTACCTTCCCCCCCTCCCCCAGCCTTCCCATGGTCGCACAGTCCACGACATATCGCATCTTCTTGTGCACTGCAGGCGTACTGCATGCGATCACTTGAGGCGTGGCAAGATAGGCCGACGATCGATGATTTAATAAATGTCCCATTTGCTAACTGATACTCTGTCTACAGCTGTGGTGAAGAGGGGGCACTAGTTGTTGGCTTTAATTGTTTAGCGGGGAGAGGGACTTGCTGTAATGTTAGCTTCTTATCAATTTAACGAACGAGCGTTGACCATGGAATGAACCTCCTGGGCATCATCATCATCATCATCATCGTCGACAGCGATCGCCTACGGTTCTGCATCATCATCATCGGCAAGTTGGCTTACTTTTGTCTTATGATAATTACACACGAACACAACAACGAGTTCGCGCCGCACACCACAAAACAGGTTCTCGAGGAGCGCGGCCAGTGTCTAACGTCTGACGTACGCGTAGATTGAATTGATTTACTTGAGAACAAACCGGCGGCCAGGGCCCCAGGCCAGACCAGACCCGGGCAGCCCGTGAGCGTCTTGAATGTAAATCAAATCCCTGACAGCGATCGCGGAGATGATTGTTGCGCTCGCAGTTAATGATGCTTTTGTGCTGCTGCACACCAGCTCCATCTTCAGTTGCTCGTTTGATGGCTTTCTGTAAAAGGAAAGTTGTTTCTCGGCGAGGATACCGGCACGCCAACACCGTCGCACTTAGTCGGGCAATCGGGTTCTAACTGGCTTCTCATCGGTTCTCCTAGTTCCTTGGATTGTGTGCATCCAATTAAGGAAGGAAAGGGGGGGATGAATATTCGATCAGGGGCGCTCGATTAGTTTTTTATGCAATCTCACAATTGCACGCTAAACATGACGCGAGATGTTTTTAAGAAAAATCCTCAAACATTTAATGCGAGGTACATTAAAAGCCAGTTCATTTGGAAACAATTTTCGTTAAATTAAAGACCACGTCGTTAGCGTTTTCCAATAGCCGTGACGATGGTCGTCGCTGGACTCCTTCCGGCTATCGGACCGCGTATTACTTGGCGCCCATCAAAGGCCCTTTTCGTGTAGCGCGAAACCAAAACGACCACGGACGACCGATTTGCCTTTGAAATGGTCACCCCGAAAAAAAGGAGTGGGCAACATTCAGAATCGTTCTAACAATTTGCCCAATTCCGAGCGAGCGAACTCGAGAAGTGAGTCCGTCCCCTCTTTTTCATGGCGGCATTCCAACCGAGGAATGGTAGAAGGTCCAGGGTTTTAAGACAATTTCATAATTGCTTCCGCACTTTTTATTGTTCTGCCCGGTTTTATGCTCTTCTGGACTGTGTCTTCTGATGATGATGATGATGGCGAATGGGTGGACGACCACCATTGATCGTTCAAGCGGGCGGTGCGTGGGTGAGAATCGACCAAAGTGGTATATAATGCTCAAGATTTACATTTTCTTCCTTTCTCCCTTGGGTCCCGGTGTGGGCCAGCGAGTCGCGAACCACTGAACCACGACGCGAGATGTCTTGTAGCGTGGAGTGTTACACTTGGACAGCTTTTCCTGTGAAGTCTGGAATCTCTGGTCTCGTTTGGATCGGTTTGGGTCTGGTCGCCGAAGAAGAAAGGTTGTGATTCCCGAGATCTGCTCAACGTGCACCCTTGCTGGTGGTTGTGGAAAATGAAAAACAACAATGATAATTGTCGAAAGTAAAAATAATTATACCCATTGTCGCCGTCGCCGAGTTGAAGCCGTCACCGTCAACCGATCGCGCTTGAAGTGCTTCTTCAGCGAGCGAACGTTTCCGAGAAGTGGCACAGGGTCTCTCTGTGGCCTGTCTTGCTACCTCTTTCTTCTGTCTCGGCCCATCTCAACCCGGCGAGTGTCTGAGAAAAGTTGTTTTCCACGAACACCGAGCCCTCGCCTGACCGGGTTTCTCGTGACGTGGAGACTGTGTCTTTCCATCCCCTTCCACACCCACCCCAGATCAGCTGATGAGCTGCTACAGTGACCGACATGTCATTGGTGTTAGCCGGCGCTTCCAGAAAACAAGAACAACCAACGGAACCGAACCAAACCAAAGACGCTGCCAGGTTGGAGCCAGAGCATAGGAAATCGAACCACACGAAGGCGCCGATCGAGAACGGATTCAACCCAGGTCCGGTTCTTTCTTTAATTGGCCTTTAAATTGTCTCCATTCTTTGTTCCTTCGGGGAACATGGGGGTCACCGACGCGCACTGACGAGGCGGCGGACAATTTTCCGGTCGAGAGGGTTCGCTTCCTTCCTTCCTTCCTCATCGGCTCATTTGTTTCACGCTCTGTCTCAGCTGATTGACTTCCACGTTTGATGGGAATGATGGTGAAGGACTCGGACCTCCCACCGTATCCCATCGCCACTCGCCACTGGGGTCTGCCTTAAGCTTGAAAGCGTAGCCGTTACTGTGTGATGCTTTGTTTCGTTTCATTGCTTTTTGGTTAAACGTGAGACAAACGAAGGGCTTACGACGACGTTGGTGACGTTGCTCTGGTTCATTGTATTTCCTATGTTGGCTGCATAAATTGCTAAGGAATGAGGAATGATATCGTTTCTCATGTTCACCAAGCAAGCATCCCTTTTTCAATGTTTTAATACAATTTAAAACAATGTGACACTCAGCACCCGTGGTGTTTATGACTATACATTGCAGCATAGAACTCTCTATAATGTGGAAGTGCCATTAGTGATAATTGCAAATAGTGCAAATAGTGATAATTGAGATGCATACTAATAAGCTATGGGATTATTGATGAATAAGTCATCAATTCTTCTAAATGTGTAGTTTAATGTTACACTCAGATAAAAAAGTCTTATGGTTTCTTCACAAAAAACATCAAATATGCACCATAGAACCTTAAATGAAATAATCAGCAAGCTCTTTCCTTTTTTAGCTAACCAGGTACAAATCCAGCAAATACAGAATAATCTATTGGCCTGCATAACATATCAGCTAAACGGGCACTAGTTACCATACATAAAGCTGCAGTAGTCGATCGGTCGAAACCACTTAGAATAGAAATATGGATAGCGAAACCCCTCTTGAAATCAATCTCGAAACTCGCGCGCGCTTGTTCACAGTACAGTTGCACCCGAAGCCATTGTTGAAAACATTAAAAACAGCAAACAAGCAGCTCTCATGTACACCCCTCCCTACCGGGGGGGACACTCCAAAATGGTTTGAAAACCGCTTCTCCTCCGCACGAAACACAATCTAACCGTAAGCATCTCGACAGCCGCGCGCGATCCCGTTGCAGTCGTGGAACGAATGGTGCTGCTGCTGCTCGAAAACAAAGCCCCTGGAATGGAATGGAAGAAGAATAATGCGCAGCAAAAGCAGCGGAATAACAACAACAAGTAAGGGTTCCCTCCCAAACGTCGCACTCCCAATCCACCCCCTTGGCGAGGCCATGCCGTGCTCGCGGAGGGATTTGAAGCGCTTAGATATCAAAACACGCGACACGACACCGCGCGGTACACCTTCCGCATGTTGATCAGTTCAATCGTGCGAGAAATCAGAAATGTGCCACAGAGAGACAGGGGCCTATCCCAATGCTGCTGCTGGTGCTGCTGGCCAGCGCATACGAATTACGAATACGAAATAGGCGCGGTACGCGCGGCATTATAACAATGGTGCGTCGCTCCTCCAAAGAGCCACTTCGCGAGGTATTGCGGACTTACTTACAGATGTGTTGCGGAACCGAATCATTCGAAATTATTATTGCGTTTTGTTGCTGGCGCACAGCCACACCTCCAAAAATGGCGTCGTCGATGCTTGGTTCGATTTGGCCGCATCGCTAAATGGCGGCGGCGTGACACTTGATAGCGTGCTCACGTGCGCTCGATTCCTTGCGAACCGAAGGATCGAACCGTTGGCCTCGACCGTTGTTGTTGTTGTTCCGATCCGAACTGTGATCGGATAACGGCCCGGCCCGGACTGGAGAGGATCTGCAAAGTTATGCAAATGATCCAGCAGCATATCGAGAAACGTGGACACATCTCCTCGTGATGAAGTGAAGAGATGAAAGCGCCCTCGATGTGACTTACCTTGAGCGCTGTGTGTCGCTGTGTGTGCGCCGTAATTAGCTACCCCTCGATACCACCTCGATGACCATCATCAATTTGCATTAATCCATCACGCAGGAGGAGGGAGGTTTTACCTTCGAGGGCTGATGCCTTTGTCGTCTTCGACACACGGAGTGGAGTTTTATTGCCTTTTGTCCAGCGCTACAAAATGATTTATAATCTCTCTTCTTCTCTCTTTGTAGCTCTCTCCCCTTTTCGGTCCATGAATTTTGAAGAAATATTCATAAAAATGCAATTTACAAAATGACTATTTACGTCGAGGTAGCAGCAGCAACAGCAGCAGCAGTGACGGGACCGTAGGAGTATCATCACTCTCGCTTGATTAAGATCCCCGGGCACTCCCGAAGGCGAGGACGAAGACGAACAGAGGAACGATGGTCTTGTCTCTCAGGCAGGGCCATCCTCTCGGCCCGGGGCCAATGCAATTTGCACTCGTAGTAAAGCACACTTAACCCCAATCACGCCGGTTCGCCCGGTCGGTCCGTGCGGTCCGTTCCGTTATCCTTTCCACCTTCCCAGCGCAGGATAATGGCTAACCTTTTGTAGCTCGTCGAGCAGCAAATTTGCTGCCAATTTACTGCCTCTCGGATGTCCTTGGACTGGACAGGGACACTGCGGTTGGTCAGTCAGGGAGCTGCGTAATCGGATGTGTCGTCCATGTCCCTGCTGCTGAACCGATCTCCTTCCAATCCGATATGCCTTAAACAGATTAAAAACCCATTTGCGAGGCATCATTCACTTACGCCACGCCAGCCGGGAGGATGCTACGGAACAATTTCATTATAATTTGCTTAACTGTCACCCAAAGGTGAAGACATCCGCTTGGCCTTCTGCTGCTGCTGCTGTTGCCGTTGCTGCCGGTGACGCTGGCTCAAATCAAGATGGAAACCGAAGATTGAGACTCTTTAAAGGAGATGCTGTCCTCTCGGTCACGTTGCTCAGCGATATCCGGTCCGGTCTTTCAAGGAATGCGAGAGGGAGAAGGAAGCGAGAATGACCTCATCCATCGTCATGAGTTAGGGTTATGCAACGGTGTCGTCGGTATCCACTGGACCTGCTGAACACCTCACAGGACCAGGTTTCGTTCGTGCAAACCAGGTTCAAGAGGGAGGAGAAGACCTTTCGCCACAGTCGCCTATCCCTAGCGTTATGATTATTTATTTATTTCCTCCATCTCTTTTTCCTCCAAGTCGCTGGCCAGCACCATCATCAGGCACCAGCATCAGGGAGCAGCCGGTTTTCCTCGTACGAGGGTACGAGAAACTCAGGAACGGAACTCGCTCGTCTTTACCGGAAATTCTCAATTTGTTTAACACTTTGCCCGACCAACCAACCAACCATCCGACTGACGACTGGCCCTGGCACAAGAAGATGACGAAAACATGAGGAAGAAGCGGCAGCAGCAGGATGGCTGCCTTGTGTGGTACACAAACGGTGGTACTGGCTGGCAGGACTGGCCGCTCGGTGGTGAACCCAGTCAGGCTTAACGAGGCGCCAATGGGCGAAGCATCAAAAGGCGGAAACGTCCGTCCCTCTCGTGCTTACACGCGCGACTGCATCCCCGGGGAGGTGGTGGTGGAACTCTCTTTTGGATGCAACAAATGCATCCACGAGCCGGGGTGTGGAGAGCATCGGACCAAACGGTCGTTGTTCCGGTCGACCAGCTGCCGCCATCGACGCGCCCCCACCCAGATCAACCCGAATGGTGGTGCTGGTGGATCATAAATTATGTTGTTGTTGTTCTTTCTGGTCCGGAATTGAATTTGAAGACCCACCACGTCGCCCAACGTACTCCTCTCCTATCCAGCACCCACATGAGACCCAGAACTGGAACATAAGATCCTCCAAGACATTCCTGAGATTCGCTCTTTCGAAGGACTTGCAATCCCCCCGGTAGTGTACTGGATACGCCTGGGATTGCTAAGGCGTGTGTGGTGGTCCCTGTTTTGTTGCCAAAAAGGTCTCGCCTCTCGAGGGGCGATGATGAGTTGTAAGTAAGTTTTTAATAATTCATCGGAGTTGTAATTACGGTCCGTGGTCCGAGCTCGCGCTACTGCCTAAGGCAAAACAGCGCTCCATACAGCATGGTGCGAGACGCTCGCTGTCAATTATTTATGAACGAGATTCCGGGAATACAGCGTGTCCCTTTCGTAAGTTCCGTGAAGATGAATGAGGATCTTAACACTTGCCTCTTCCGAGGTTCCTTAACACAACGCGACAACGACGACGACGACGACGATGAGTCTTAAGAACTAAACAACTAATCATGTCCCATGTGTCGCAATTCACATCGCAACTTCGCACCGGGGATCCTCAACCCGAAACATGTCGTGAATGTTGGACAAAGTTTTCTAAGCACCGCATAGCGTACGCGATGTCAAGGAGCTGGAGACTTTAAAGTAAGTGTATTGGTTCCATCCTCCATCAGATACAATGTTGAGACCCACCCATGATGGAGCCTTCCATAAAGGCCCCCTTTTGCCCTGCTCCCTGCCAGTACTGATAGCCATCGCTACTCGGAATTCGGATTGCTGAACGATTTCTATCTTGCAGAGTGCGCCCCGCCAGTTGTTGTTGGGACATTACCGTAGTTTTCACGCATGCATCACGCCCCGAGTATCCCCAAAAGTGGGCCTACAGCAGCATCACAAATTTATCGTGCTGAAAGATTCCAACGGTGCGATTATGTGGCGCGACCTGGCCCCCGGACTCGACGTTTGTGTAATGCTTCACGGATCGCGCGCACCCCCGTCGTGTGAATGATGCTGCAGCGCTGGTGCCGGTACGAGGACACTTCGCCGTCGATGTGTGCGCGTGAGTGTTTGCGTTGTCCAATGGTTGTCACGATCCGATGGCCAACTCGGACCACACCACGAGAGCGAGTAGACACTTTGCGCAGTGCGTTCGAGCCCGCGTCGCGACCACACCGAGCTTATCGTTGATCGAGTCCGGGCTCCAGCAATAAAACCGTAACACCGGTTCGGTCCAGCCAGCCGCCGGAGCTGGAGCCGGAGCGGTTATATTAAAGTTAATTTCGAATAATAAAAGTATTTTCCAAACCGCGCCACAAAGACGCACTTTGTGGCCCGGCCCCAGGCCAGCCGGGGCTACACGCTTCGCTAACGCAATGCTTATGCTTATGCTCGCGAGGGGGGCTTTCTAATTGAAAACCATAAAGCCTATGTGTTTCCAATGCTTTCGCTGCGCTCTGGCGCACCGGCGGTCAGAGTTAGGCCACAGGCCGGCAGTGACTCCCAGGAGGTTGCTGCTGCTCTGGTCCACGGCGAGTGATTTATTGGCAATACCTGGGCGGCCAGGAGGCCGGTAGGGCCAGCATAAATCTCCACAGCAACGCACCTACCGCGTAAACCGCGGGAAGAAAGTGGTTCCGACCCCTTAATCGGTGAAGGATGGAAGGAACCGAACAAAAACATATTTGAAACCGTTTATCTTGCGCTCGAGTATTGCACTCCAATTTCAGCTACCGTAATCGGTGGTCGGTGGAAAAAGACCGTAAAACAGTCGTGCCATAAAGGCTGTGTGGTCGTCGTCCCGCAAACTTGACCGTTGCTTGAAGACCTCTGCCGTCCTGGCGTTAGTATTCATTTTCTTTATGCCTTGAAGCAATTGGGGCACGCACATGGCCGGAAACTGTCTCCCCTTTGGACGTGGGCGTGGTTTTAGTCATAATTAAGCTTCCTCATTAGGATCATGCGTGATCTCGCTAGACTCTGCACTTAGCTTGATATGTATCTGATAAATTAATTTGTAATCCTTACCATCGTGGTCACTCTCACGCCACGGTCACCCCATGCCAACCAATTGCATGGCTGTCGTGTGCACGTTGCTCCTGGAATTATCCAGCAAGATGCGGGCTTCTCATACACTCAGGAGTCAGAAAAATTGAATTTAATTCTGCCGACACTTCCGAAACGTCAATTGGACTCATCGACGTCAGAGACCGCGTGCTTGTTCCTTTGCTCTCCCGGAAGCTCCTGGGCCCGCGCTGTCAGTGGAAATTTAACGTCCGAGACGAGAAATTGATATTAATGACTGTGACGTGGACTGGGAGCTGACATGAGAACCCGGCGCAAACTGGTGGTTTTCGGTGGACCACTACCGTTCACTTCAATAAATGTCACCATCGCCACTTTGTCAGCAATGGTCAGGGATTGGCTTCCTTACTTCCCTTCGCGTTCAGCGCAAATTTTGTGTCCAAGGGTTCGGGGTTTTTGCAATGTTTTACAACGATGCTGTCGGTGTACAATGTATGGCGCAGTGGCATGGTGTTTTAAGTGCCAGCAGTTATAGAGCCCTTGCGAGGGTTTTATGTTGTTTTGTCGACGTTGGACACCGATTCGAACTAAAATTAGCCAGTAGCAGCAGTAGTAGCAGCGGTTTAAGGACAATGTTTCCAGCATTAAAGCTTGGCGATGTCTACTTTATCGTTTGATGGTCGTTAGTTTCCGTACCGTTAATGAATTTGCATGTGGAGAAGGCATTCCGCCAGAGAGCATTCCACGTCGAGAAATCCGCGATACATACACGACCTGGCGTGCCCACAGAATGGAGTTTAGCAATTCATTCGTTAGACTAATTTCAGCACAAACACTAGTCAATCTCAGAGGAAGAGAGTCCTTGCTATGAACTAAGGAACCATCAGAGCAACTAAACCTTCCCAAAAACCAAGAAACCACCCGAGAGAGAGAGAGAGAGAGAGAGAGAGAGAGCAAAGAAATAAATTAAAACTTCCATTTGAATATTCTGCATTCAGCCTGGCGCACACACAGACACTTCCTCACAAATTCATCATCACTTTCAACATCATCATCATCATCATCATCGTCGTCGTCGTCATCAAGCTGGCCACAGCTTGTGCGCCCCCGAAAAATGGACACCCGGAATGGTGGAGCACCGAAAAGGGAAAAACAAATGAAGAGCTACGGCTTGCTGACAACTGCTGGCCTGGAAGATTAACCCGGAAGAGAATCCTCAGGAAAGAGCATGCACACAGGCACACACAGCGGCCGTAGGAAATGGAAAATGGACATCGTCACGCAGAGACACCACCAGCAGCAGCGTGTAGATGAATGTGGCAAATGCATTAAATATTTATGCAAATCTCGGTGACTTCGGCGAAGGACCCCGCCCCTCTGTCTTTCTCCCAGCAGATGGATTTCCTGCAGTCCCTTGGACCAAGGACAACACCCAAGGCTGGCAAAAGGGACGTTCCTCGGGATAAGCTCTCGGTGAAGTTCTCTGCAGTGCCCTCTGTGGGGCCTCGTTCTGCATTTTATTGTTGTTTTGTTTGAACCTCCCTTTTGCCGTTGACCCCCTTTTTCATTTCGCTTTTCATTCTGGTTCTATCTCGCGAAGAGGGCCAGCCAGGAGACCGTCGGTCGATGACCAGCAGGGATCTCTCCGGGGCTCTCTCTCTCCGTCTGTGAGGCGAACAAATAAGCCTAATTTAAATTTAAAGTGCATACACTTAATGTGTCCTTTCCGTTTGGTTTTCAAATTTGCTTGCTCGCGGTGGATTGTCCTTTGCCCCGAGAGGGTTTTTCCTTTTTTTCCGGCTCCAGACCAGACAACTCCGCCCGGACGGACTGATGGGACTGTATCTGGAGCACTTGGAGCCACGTTGCACGTAGCTCGAAGGTTGGAACGAGTGGAGTTCCACGCAGAGAACCCCTCTTCCGCTGGATGTTTATGGTAAATGACAAATTCGGATCCGGTGTCGGTGCCAGTGTCGACAGCAGAACCGCTGCTGGCTCGATGAAGTGGAACGAAGCGAGTGAGTGCAGTAGGGCGATGAGAAAATCGACCAAAAGTGACAGCCATGCTGAAACGGTGAATGGAGCCACTGGTGAAGCCACCGCTTAGCCACCGGAACTGAAATGCTAGTTTGGTTCGTCCGTTCGTCCGATCGTTCGTCGAAAGGACACGGAAAGGAACGGGACATTAGAACTAAATTAAAACACTATCCCGGAAGGGGGGGGGGGGGGGGGAATGAAAAAACCAGCACGATGTCTGCCCGGAGACACTGTTATTCCCTGTGCCTTTTTATTCCGGAACCGGCAAGAATGTCCAATGTGCTCTCGTTCAAAGAAGGCATCAAGAAGGGAGCCAGGTCAAAATCTCGATTGTTTATCGAAACAATTGGAGTCACGATTGGAGGGAGGAAGCACACCAACGAATGGTGCGAAGGTGCGAAGCAGAACACGCTGTCAATTCAACGACGACTGTGCGAGGGAGAATTGAAGCGAATCATAATCAAGCGGAATCGAACCGTTCGGATGGCAGGAAGCGGAAAACAAATCAAGAAAACCTCGAGAAATGGAACGACACCCTGGTGGAGCAGGGGGTGGCCTCTGTCTACTGGTGGTGGGGTTGTGTTTCGAAATCAAGAAACGGTGCCCTCGACCGCTACTTCGCCCAAAAGATTCGTGTATCAAATATTCAAATTTAATAAAAGCTCGATTGCATAACTCCTTGCCCTCCGATAAGGGACGACGACCATTGTTTCGACCGCTCCGTGACGCGTGGTCTGGTCTCGAGTAATTATTCTTTTCTAAGCTTCGCGGACACGCCAATCGCGGTGTATGGAGTTGCGCACAAACACGATGCCTTGAGGCCCCTGGCGTCATCCAGAGGGTTTCACTCATAAGTATTCATGGTTTTGGAGATGGAGGAGGCG
>NC_064878.1:312500-315000 GCF_943734665.1 Anopheles aquasalis | reverse complement strand
GGGTGTGGTACTACATAAAACCAGCTCCCAGAACACCCAGAACGCGCGCATTGGGGGTGTGTTAACGGCCATTAACGGTTCCGATTGTAAAACGATAGACACGAGAGGACACCGCGTGTCTGACGCAGTAGCAGTAGCGGCAGCAAAAACACAAAAACTATAACACTGCACATTGTTTGCACGAGATGCAACCTGGTGCTACCGATAACTGATCGCCGTGGTCGCGGGTGCGTCATGACCGCAAAAAAGGGAGGGCCAAGAGGATGAGGGCACAACCTATTAGCAAATATTTACCTTCACATTAAGCAAAGCTGGTGCTACCTTCCACGGGGTGTGTTTTTCCTCATTTTGTTTTTTTCATTTTTTTTGCATTGTGTTATGCTTACCACAAACAAAAAAACATCATCATCATCACCGGGAGCTGTTGGTTAGGTGAGACTAATAACTAATCGGTGATCGGAGCGATAGGAAATGGAAATGAAATATGAGCCAACTTGCGCCAGGGAAAACAAACAGCAGGCCGGCCAGCAGTCCGGTGCTCGTGACCATCAATCGGTGATGATGCGAGCTCCGATACTGTGATGGTCTACCGGTTCTACCGATTAGCTCCCTCGCACGGTTTAGTTGCATCACCGGAGATGCTTCACCGATGAATGCATTTTTTTTATTGAATTTCATCACGCCAGAACGGAGTTTGTAGTAACGGTTCCTAACTTCTGGTTCCTGTTTTAAAGCTTGTTGTCGGTTGGATGCGCTCTGCGTGAGAAAGTTTCCCCCAAAAAATTCGTCGAACGTCCAGCGACCGTTCCCGGTGTCCTGTGCTGCTTGACCGGTCGATCTCGGGGAAAAGATAAATTCTAATCAACACGGTCTTGAGGTGACTAGGGTGCAACACACACGCACTTTCACACCGATAGCACAACACGCGGTACCATAAAACGCGCTCACGGGGAATGCATTTCGTGGAGCTGCAGCTGCTGTCGTATAACCCGCGATTCTCACCGATACCGCGCGCCGCGATACACGCGATCGGTGCGAAGAGAGACAGCGACGGCACCCTAAAAGACCGCGCACCGCATTTAGGATTAGTTGGCAGCAGCTGCGACCCTTCCGCTCGCGAGGGGTCTCTGTGTGTTAATGGCCGCTGACCGTGTTTTCCCTCGCGCGCATA
This sequence comes from Anopheles aquasalis, assembly GCF_943734665.1. Lineage (NCBI taxonomy): Eukaryota > Metazoa > Arthropoda > Insecta > Diptera > Culicidae > Anopheles > Anopheles aquasalis. The sequence goes on along the minus strand of NC_064878.1, from coordinate 313,829 downwards.
TCTGTTTGATTTAATGGTTGTCTGCCGCGATCCGCGATCATCGCCCAATCCCGGACCGGTTTCTCGTCCTGGAACTGGAATCATCGAGCACTAGATGATGCTTTCTCATTTGCTTTGCTTTCTAAGAAAGTGGCTAACAATCCTTGCACCCGATAATTATAATTCGAGATCGAGCAGATGTCCATCGAGCGAGGGCTTAGCAATCGCCTTCCCCGTGATGTAGGCCAAAAGAACAAAAGGCAATCGCCGGATGCAGCTAGAAACCTGTTGAATTGTTCCACGGAGAACCCCTTGGACTTTCTTCCAAGGTAGCGGCTATTGCATAACAAAGAGGACACTCGGCGAAAGGGGTTACATGGGGTCTGTTCTCATTCAAATGAGCCACCAGAGCTCCGGAGCTGTGTTGTGACCATGCGCGACACGTTCGCGAAGAACCACGGGAACCACGAAAACAACCGCGCCACATGACGACGAAGAAAGGACATAATCGGGATCGAGGAAAAGGAAAGGACAGAAAAAAGCACGAGGCACGCTGCGCTGCGATTCCCTGCTGCTCCCGAGGCCATTGTCCTTTCCCGAGGCCCCGGTTCCGTCGAGAGTTCCGTCATCCTTAACCTCATTTTCCATTCTTCCCGACCTCGCGGAGTGTTTTCAGCAAGCGAGGAGTTTAATTTCAATCAAACAATCAAACAAACGTTCCCGAAAGCAGCAAGGAGCGGCCCCTGACAATTGTGTAAAACCTCGGTGAAAGGGGAAAAGGGACCTCCCAGGAGTCCTTTTCGTCGATGGTTCTTCACTTGCGCGATCCTTGTGCGAGCTCGCCTCATTCAATTCGGCACAAATCTTCAGCATCTCCGCGTCCCGCGATCTTTCTTTTCATTTGTTTTGTTCCATGGCTGCACCACTTCGATTTCCGTTTGTGCCCCTCGGTACCTAGGTAAGGTCGATGCTCGAGGAAAGCATTTCACGATCGGTGACGACTGCTTGCATCATAAGTTCATCGGACGCGCAAAGCATGGCGAAAAAGTATGCAAATTCCAATAGCATAAAGAAGTACAGAAATTCAATTTCTATTCCTTTCCATCTGCATCCTTGAGGGGAGGAACGGTGCATGTGCAATCGTGGAACCGATCGTCGACCGGGTCCCGATACGCCACTTCATGAATTAGACAGTGAATGCCGCTTGATTTGGTCTGCATTGTTGAAACGCAAGTACAAATGAACCACAGAAGAAGCTAGAACACTTCCAGAGTTCCATTTTACAACGCGAGAAACACCCCTTCGGAGGTTGCTTTCTCCGCTGGAGAAAAACGCTTCATTTTTTATTCA
>NC_064878.1:277500-307500 GCF_943734665.1 Anopheles aquasalis | reverse complement strand
TAAAATCAGTTCTGTAAAAAACCTTGTCAGTTTTTCTTCGATTGATTTAAAAATTTTACACAATTTTACATGTTGCGAAAAATTACTAAAATTTTCCACTTGTAACTTGCCTTTTTGCCATTTACAGGCTTCTGGTATGGACAGCGAACGCAGAATGTGCAAATTCCGCATCTCCAAATACCAACTACTTGTGTGTTGTGTCCTTTGAATGCCCCTTTACTCCATCCTCCGGTTTCAAAATGCGAATAATTGCCAGTTTGTCGGGAATGCTTCATCATCAGCTTCGGTTAAGTTTCTCCGTTTAGATTCTTACGGCAACAGCAGCAAGATTTATGAACTTGAACTCTCTCGAGGCTTGCCATCAGATCAGGGCGCGTAATATAAGAGAAACAGAAAATCCTTTCTGCCACAACGAACGCTAGAGGACGATAAATTGTCGGAGGTTGTAAATGTTAAGAAGGTGAGCCTTCAGCAGCAGGCACGCGTGTGAAAAGATTCTTTCGCCGCTCAACGCGCCCGAAACGATGGATTCCTGCACAACGCACTACAGTACAAAAGGCCAACCAAAAGTGCGTAGCAGAGTTATATTGCCCAGGCTCCCCATTGAAAGGCAACCTTTTTTGGGAACCTCTTCCCCAGCATCAACAGCAGCAGCAGAATGGAAAAACGAATTAAAACCCACCAATCGGTTTCTCTTTTCTTATACATTTTGACTTCCTTCCAGAGATTGCGCTCGGTACCGTGTGCCATAAAAGCGGAGCCAGCACCATAAATCATACCTGGAATGCCTCTCCATACGACTCGTTCTCGCTTTCCGCTCGTGATATACATGCTGCTGTCCGACCCAAGGAGCTGAACTGTGAAATAATCCTGTGACCAGCCCAAAAGTCAACGACAGCGAGATGCGTGGTGGTTTGAAGGCCTGTCCGTCGACACAAAACCAACGGCCAAAATATCATTTACATCAGAAAACACTTTCAGTCTGATTCCACCATCGTCGTCATCGTCATGGTTGTCGGTCCATCCAGCCACCGATGGAAGCTACACGATGCTTCACTAACCTCGTGTGTCGTAAAATCTACCCAAGGAGCAACCAAGGAGCACTCATAAACGGGGAATCAATAAAAAAAGGAAGCAGAAGCGGAGCCTCAAAAGTTCAAACTACAAAGCCCGCAACACACTCTCTGGTTCGATTGGGATTTCTTTTTTTTTTGAGATGGAGCGGGGTACCCGCAGAATTCATCTTCATCACAGCACCGGCCACCATCATCATAAGCTTCTCTTTCGAGTCAGCTTCAAGCAGCCTGCAGTTCAATTTCCATTCAATGGGCCAGTAAGCTCATTTTCCGCTTTATGTCGCCGATTGTAACTGAGAGGCGCAGTACCAGCGCGTACTGCTGTAAACTATGTTCCGTATCAGAATACGAAGACAGGCAGAGGGAAACTGAATGTGAATGGTCTCTGGATTCTGCGCCAGGCATTGAGCAACAATGCACCGAACACAAGGGGGATGGAGATCGGGAAAATATGAAACACAAAATCATGAACACACAAAAAGGAGGAAAACTTTTGTGAGGAAATTTTTATATCCATCATTAACTGTCAGCAGCGTGAAGTTGTCGCGCGAGACCATGTGGCCAAGGTTCCGTGCGGCCTGCGGATCGTGCGAAAGGAAATGGAACCCCAGGAACCAGGACCAGGACGACGACGAGATTGCAGTGTGGTGTCTTTATGTTTGGAATGAAATGATGCTCGGCCTCGGCCTTCGCTGTCGTGCCCGTCATGCCATGGGCAGGACATTCGCGCAGGATGATGAACTGGCGGTACCTTACCTTTAAGAAGCAAGGGGCTGCTGGCCAGGGTCTGGTCTGGCCAGGTTGGGTAATAAAACATTTTTTACAATAATTCTCACTTTCGTTCCGTTCGTCGGAAAGGTGTGTAATAAAATTACTTTTATTATAAGAACAGCACGTTTCTGCTTGCTGCTCGTTGGTCGCTGTCGTCGTTGTTGTTGTGCTGTGGTCTGGTTAGTGCGCTGCAAGGCGCATCCGCCGACTGCCTTCACCGTTGATACCCATCTCGGTGGCGTGTCTGTTTTGAAGACACTTTGATGTGTTTTCTCTTTGCGCGATGCTTTTGTTTGGTTGTCACAAGACACAGCCCTTGGAGGTGCTATCGATGGGCATGATGCCGGCCCCATGTTGTTGTCGTCGTTGTCGTTGTCGTCTTTCATCAATCGCAACACGGCTCTTATCGATGAAAGCCGCGCGACGATGACAACGACGACTGGCGAACGATAACGATGGCCATGGAAGGGCCCGCAAAGGGAAGAAGGCGAAGAGGAGAAGCATGGGGAAGGAGAACATTCGCTGTGGCCATCATTTCTTTTATCTGGTTTTTCAAAAAAAAAATGGTGGTGGGGGGATGGAGAATAGAAAATCCCCAGCGAATTGCGATTTTCCTCTTTTTTCCGCTTCCACCGTTCGATGGTTTGAAGGATGATCCGTTGGGTGCGGAAGCGGAAGGATAGGCTGAGCTTCACTTTATAGGTAGCAATTCCATTCGCAACGATTGTTGGGCCCAAAGAGGAACCCAAAAAAAAGAAGCTTAAATTCATCCTTTCATCGTGATGCCACGGTCACAACCTCCTCCTACTATCTTCTGTCTGTTCAGCTCGGTACACTGTAGCACCAGACAATCCTGCGGGATTTGGCCGTTTGATGTGTTCTGTTTGACAATAAATCGCGCTCTTGTGGTTTGAGAGGAGGGGCAGTGAGCGCTACGATGCGCTTGTGAGGATCAATCTTGGGGACTCGATTGTAAAAAAGCATCTCCCACTCCTGTGTGTGCAGCAGCATTTGATTAGTTGAGACAACAAAACGCTTCATCATGCAGCACTGTTTCAGAGAGAGTAGTATGGGGCTCGTCCGGGATTTGAACCCGGGACCTCTCGCACCCGAAGCGAGAATCATACCCCTAGACCAACGAGCCGCCTTGAAAGGGTTGGGAAAGAGGAGGAGAGCGACAGTCCCTAACAGATGGTGTTGTCTAACTGATCACCAAGCAGGCACCGAGCATATCAAATCATGGAATCACTCGCCGCATTTTACTCCAGCCCAAACGGAATGACTTGCAAGTTGACTTCGGGATAAGGGTGCAGCGATGCAACCATTCCTGCGAACGTGCAGTGAACAGCGAAATTTGTCATTTCAACTAAGATTGTTTAGCTCAACGCTGTCACTGGATCAATTAATCTTGATTCCAGTGGATGGTTTAAGGCTTTTCAGGGCTAATTGCTTGACAATCCAGCCCGGCTGCTGCTGCTGCTTGCTAATTACTTTCCATGTCTTCCAATCCAAGCAAGCTGCGGATCGATGACTTGTCAAAATACGACGCAAACGCAAAAGCGAAATCCCACCGAGAAAACGATCTGCAACCAAAATCCTGCCCAAAAAAAGGACCACGGATAATTGTATTTTTTGTTGTTGCTGCTCCCAAGAGGCAAGGAGGCATCGCGTCGCCCGCAGTGACATCCGTTTGTCACAACAAAGTGACATTTGTTTCCTTTCCTTCACGCTTGGCGTTCTTTCGTATGCGCGGTTGCTGTGCTTACACAGCTGGGGCCTCGCCCTCGGTCCCGAAGATGAGTTGGTCGAATCGGTTCGATGAGTTTGCGAATACTTCTTGAAACCAGATTGTTTGTAATTCCTCGCCCGGTAAGCTATTTGTGGACGTCCCCTATCTGTCCGTCGTCGTAGGTACCCATGTATGTGACCGTACCGTAGCGGCACCGTGTTCAAGGTTGAATGAACCGATTGTCTTTAAGGTGTACGTTTTGAGGACACGAGATTCACAAACAACATCTACCTCATTTCACAACAGCAGCATTGGAGTAGCGGCAGCAGCTGTAGCACCGCACATTGAGACCGAGACCGAGGGATCGAGTCGAGCCTCCAAGCAATCAACCTGACCTGCCGTACACCTCGTTATGTTATCAGCCACGCGATGCTGTGCTGTGTGTTGTGTTTGTGTTGCGCCGCTCATCTCAGCGATAAACGAGATTCGTTAGGGCCGTTAGGGTTTCCCAAAATAAGAATGTTCCCAATTCCATTCGAAACAAGCGGCCACGGGACTCGCTGCCGAAACGGCTGTCAATTAAGCGCCTGATTATGGGTTCCGAGCCGGCGTCTCGTGTCAATCGTTTGGAAAAATCTAATCCAACTTTACCCAACTGCTAATGTCCCTCCCCAGGGGGTGGGACCGGTGGCGTTTGCATTAAAATTCGCATTTCCATGACCGAACCGCCTTATGCGAACACCCCTTAAAGACGTACAAAATAATTAAAACTTGATTCCCCTTCCTTACTCGCTCGCTCGCTCGCAACACCAATGTGTCCCTGCTCCAAGACGAGTTCTCATTCGCACAAACAAACTAAACGGAAACTAGCATCGGGTTTGGAATGGCCTAATAAATTCAATTAAAGAACGATCAAACGAGCGCTTGGCTGCAAACGGGGGGACACTCAGGACCTCGCTTGGATTCGGAGTACGCCTTCACCTCCGAGAAGACGCAGCATCATCATCACACCCCCTGGGAGAGAGCTGAGACTGAGAACTTCGTTTGGCACAACGAGGAAGACCCAAACTCGGGCTGTAACTCGGGTGATCGGCCAGCAAGCCCTCGAGCTATGACCGAGAAAGAACGTAGGGCCTATAGGCCGAGGCCCTCATGGCCCCATGTTGTGTGCGCTGCTCACGACAGGAAGTGTAATTGAAATAAATAATAAATAATTGTTCTAAAACATCCACAAGCGGTGCTGCTGGTGGCACTGGTGTGGCCCGTAGTTTAGACTTAATCGCGGTCACCGTACGACGCTCGTGAGGCTCGTGATATGTCAAAATCGCTCACATTCCCATCTCTCCTCCCCCCAGGGTGGTGATTACCTGCCACGTTTGGTTTGAAATTACTCTATTTCAGCGGGCCAAGTGCCACCGCAAACCACGAACAACGCCACGGCGCGAGCACGGCCGTAGCTGTGTGATCCTAGGTTGTTAACCGGTGCGAAGGGCTTCTTGGGCCATAATAGGCAGTTGGATGCTTTAGAACAATGCTGCTCCGTCTCCGGTCTCCGGTTTTGTGAAGAAAAGAAGGAAGGAAGTGGTCGAAGGAACCAGCCGTGCATGTGCGAGATCGATATCTCTAATTGCCGGGGAATGTGGTTCAACCTTTGCCTTATTATATGTTGTCCGTCCGGTGTTAGAGGATATGCACTGTGTTTGGAGGAATCATGTTATTAGCTTGGAGGATTCCTGTTTCTTCTTTGACTTCGAGATTGCCTGGAATTACGCTGTTCCGGAGTATTTTGGAACGGCCGCCAGAAATCTATACAACACATTTGCATACGCTGCTTCCTTTGATAGAAATGCAAACGACAAAACATAATTTCGACGCCTACTGTATACTTTTAGAAATTCCGTTGTTTCTCTTTACTTTTCCATGATTGCTCAATTTGATTGCAGCATTCTTTATTCAAGCTTTTCTGATAACACTGCTCAAGGTTTGTTGGTCGTTTGGATAAAGTTTTGCAAACCACCGCTCGCCAAACTGGCAGAGTTACTGATGCGACAAAAAGATACAATCGAGCAGCAGCAGCAGCATCCACGGGGCGACAGTTGGCAGTGTGAGTTTGCAAATTTGAAGCACTGTTTATTTTATCTCCTTTACGACATGTCATAGCCACACTGCAGCGGTAGTAGCGGTGGTGGCGGCGGGACCATGATGCGGATGTAATAAAATGATATAAATAATAATAAAAAATGATGCTCCCACTCCCAGCATCGCGCGCGCGCGCCCTCACCACCAGCAGGCCGTCAGGGAGCCAGAGCCAATTATGCCTTATTGAGTAAAAATGCCACATGTGCTTGTGGTGGACCCCGCGTATTCCCTGGCCAGTATCGTAGTTTTATAGCCGCCCGGTCCCAGTGCTGTCCCAGTACTCACAGCATCAGTGTGCGGTGTGCGAGATCGAATGAATGTAAAAACAGATACCCATTATAATTTAAATTTTACAGGATTAATTTTCCATCCGCATCCTCACCATCATGCCCGGGGTGCCCCGGAACCCCGGATGCCTGATGGAGGGCTACAAAGTATATAATTCCCCCTTGTTTGCCGTGTGCGCGCATTTTCCATACCTCCTGCTCGATGTGTATATGTACCTCGATGTGTACGTGTGCCAGTGCTGCTGCTGCTACTGTTTGCAATTCCTGTTCTGCTGCCCGGTATTAAACCACCGCGAATGAATCTCACTTACGGAGCAATAAAAAACGCACGGCAGAACGATGCCGGAACGAGAGCGGAACGAGGCTTTAATTGTACTGTAGACATGCTGATGAATCGACCGCGGTCCTGCCAGCAGGGTAGCAGACCACCGCTAACTTGCTCCAGCATATTCAGTATTCCCTTTCCAGCCACGCCACGTGGAGTGAGTCAAAAATATAATAAAATAAAAATAAAATTAACGATAAAACGTTCTGCATTAAATAATAAAAAGGCAGATCCAGCGGATCGCATGCAAATCACAAAACGCATCAATGTAAATGACCATTTCTGGGCCGCCAAAAGGCCGCCACCGCCTTATCATCAGCTTAAACCCACACCAAACCAGGAGATCACTAATGATGGTCCTGGGCTCGAGGCACTCTGGGAAGATGCATCCGCCACTAATGGATGGCGTTACACTGGCCTACTGGGTCTTTGATTTCGCTTCGCGTGCTCGGTAAATTGCAACCATCACTGGCATCGTGATGATCCTTCCACAGGACTTTCCACGGAAACTCCTATCGGCCTACACCCACAGAGAAAGAGTGGGATTGACTGATGATGATCCCACTACTGGCCTCGTGCTCTTCCCTTACGTGTGCTAGTGTTGCGTCTAACAATCTTGTCATATTATGCTGGCTATTTTTGCTTTTGAGCCTCAGGATAACCTAGTTTCCATGTAACAGGATGATGACTTTACGTTTCTATTGCTCTATTCCTCTTGCTGCCACTCTCCTGGTGGCACGTAATTGGCAACGGAGGTGACCTACAGCAGCACCAGCAGGAGTTGACGTCCTGTGCCTCGTGAATCGTGAGTGTGCGTGGACATCCTGCCTCGTTCATTTGAATGGTCTTTTCTGCCGTTGGGTGATCCGGAATAAGTCCATTAATGTTAGGCTTGGGCGTTCTGTAAACAAAACTTTGAAAGGTGGTTAACATTTCAATTGATAACTCCGATGTTACCTTGGTTACCGGATCGGTTCACGGGAAACGGTTTCAACCATGACCAGGGAAAGGCAATAAAATGTTTAATAACCAGGCCCGATCCAGGCCGATCTCAGCAGGCCCAAAAACCTCAACCGATTCTGGATCAGGAGTTTACCTTGCCACTGGCCTCCGTTTCCATTCATGATGCACCGGAAACTGGTGTCTGGTGTTAGCTGGTTGGTTGGTTAGCAAACAATGTTGCGCCGCCAGGATATCCAACCAGGAACAGTCCCAGCCAAGGACACCTCGTGAGAGAGAGAGAGAGAGAGAGGCACAGAGTATGAAAAGGCGCAAAAAGGCATTTTATTACTGCCACGTAGGTTATGGGTTTTGTTATGCAATTTTTATGCTCGCTTCTCGATTTCGGTTCCTTCCCTCGGTGTGCGAGCAAATCCAGGAACGGTTTTCAGGATTTTCGGGGCAAGCATCACCAAGGTAACGAAGCTCTCTCTTTCTCTCTCTCTCTCTGATGGGTTGACATGGTGACGGGTTTGTGACGAGGGCGAAAATATCGTTTGCTCTTAAACATAAAGATTTGCTTATGCTGGTGGTGGTCGCGAGAGCATATCGCCTGGGCCCCCGGGCCAACCAGCTGTCGCAGATGCTATGGCAAAACCAAGAGAGCGAAAAGAAGAGAAGGAAGAGAGCAAAACCATTTGCCATTCCTATTGGGTCGCGATTCCCCACCGGTTGTTTGAAGTTTAGAGTTCCAGCTCGCGGTACACACGGTATTTTAGATGCTTTTTGCTGGATAACAGACCAACTGCTGCTGCTTCTGGTGCCACTCGTTGGTTCGTTTTTAGGAAATGTCTTTCCCTGTATCCAGTGCCAAAAACAGAAGCAGCAGGCGCAGAAGCACAAAAACAGGATCGAGTCCTTCAGCGAACCCGAAACAGGAAACGTTTGTCCCCTTTTCTCCACCTCCCAGTGTGTGCCAGTTGGCCGATTGGCACGCAAAATCAGTCAGCTGTCGTCGATGGTGCGGAACAGTGAGTGAGGAAGTGAACGAGCGAATGAGACCTTGCCTTACGTTCCACATATTACATAATCAGACCATTCGGATCAGAGGGCCAGAAAAATAAGTGTGCGGTTTATCCCTCGCCCTCCCACCAGCGCCCATCGGCCACGAGACTTCCGTTCCGAGCAGCACGAAGCCACTTCTGGCTTCAGTTCCGGAGCAACGCACACGTGCACGCACAGTGGCAGCTTATGCTTCAGGTGTTCTTAGAACGAAGGAATGAACGACAAAGAAGCAAGAACCCCGGAGACGACACGGATTTTTCGGAACGGGGGGGGCTTTCGAGAAGCAAGTGACCGAAAGTTGGGTCCAGCACACACATCGGAGAGCGAAGGGATTTTTTTTCTGGGGCCCGGGGGGGGGGGGGGGGGGGGTGGGAATTTATGCGCACTTTTTGCCCGTTCAACCCCGATCCGTGATCCGTTGATTCGTTGCGCTCTGCATGATAAAAAGAGAAAAAGAAGAACCGAAAAGAAACCGACCAGAGTACCAGTGGTAGCCGGCGAATGGAAAAAAAATGGAGAAGCTCGGCCTAATGGGAAGCACCGGCAGCAAAGAGCATAGCGCAGCATAACCCAAGAAGTTCCGAGCTTATGCGAGGCCTGCCCCTAACGGCACTTTATTGGGCGAACAAAGATGATGGATATGGTGAAGGAGAAGAACAAATGGAGGGCGAAGACGAAGCCCCAGAAGAAACTGGAGAACGCTGCTGGCCTGTCTCGAATCAAAACAAAATCCATTTGACATTGACTAAATGGCCGCATCGCTTGGAATTGCTGGTTGTTGTTCTGCTGGAACCGTGTGGCCCAGTAATTGGAGAGTTGAAGGCAGACGAACGAGCCTCTGAACGATGACAGCTGACTAATGCTACACACTGATAAGCTGCATCAAAATTATGCTGCCCGCGTTTCGTTTGATACATTTTAATTTCATAAATTTGTAATAGGCGTGTCGAGGGTCTGTGTCAGTCATACACCCCCCCTCCCCCCCCACAAGCGAGCGAACATTGTGTTCAAATATGCGGCACAGCGATCGCCATCGTCAGACGTTATCGTGAGTAACGTGCTGTAGCTTGGAGCGTTGGAATGGATAATACTGCTCGTGAGAGCGGATATCAAGATAAGCAAACTGATCCATCATATGGCCTCAACACATTCTCACTCTGCTCGCTATTGTTTGGAGCGTTTTTTGTTGGATCCAAAGCATAAGATTTTGCACACCGAACGAGCTCCACCCCGATCGCTGATAACGCCTCTAATGCGCTCTAATTAACTAATCCACCCTGGCCGATGATCGATGACCGAGGTCGAGGTGTGTCCTTCCTTCGATCATTGTCCCTTGCTCTGCCAGTGGCGATCGAGCGATCTGGTGACGTGCGAATGGTCCACGAAAATAGCGCAAATTCCGTTTGCGTTTTCGAGCTGGATAAAAATACCTCCACTTGAGGGGTGAGTACACGGATTTCCGCATTTGTGCTACCCACGTAGGGCCCCCTGATGGAAAATCAGAGTGGCCTACGCACGCCAGGGCAGTGTACTGACCTGCCCAACTCAACTGATCCAACCAGAAGGTACGAGAGTGTAGAACACTATTTATAGTTCGTAAGTCGAGGAAATCGATTCTTTGCTCCCACCTCGTCGTAATCGTCGTTTGATGCACGGCACAAAGAACGCAGGAGGGGAGAGTTTTGATGTTATGACAACGCCCCCCTCCCCCCCCCCCCTCCCCCGGGGAGAGGTGTCCCCGATCTTGGGGAATTTATTTCCCAGTAAATCATTCTCGATCCACCCCAGGACACGCCAAGCCATGTCGTTTGTTCGTTCTACGTAGTTTTGCAAAACAGTTTTCTTTCTCCAACGTTTCGCACCCGCTTGAGAGGGTGGCTAATCCCTTACGCTGCTTCTTGCAGGCTGGGTTTGATTAATGAACGGCGTAGAACCCGGAATGCTTGCCCTAAATCGAGAGTCAAAACGTCGTCACGTTAGCGTCGGCGGCCATTGTGACGCATCTATTTATCAGCTACAACGGGGTAAATGGCAAACCAACGGACGACGTCCGGTATCGAGTCCGGTAGGTCAGTTACTGCGGCCGCGTAATCTGCCTCCCCCCTCCCAGTGTAGGTGGTGGCCAATAATCGCACCATGTTTTCGCGAATCTCTTCTACGCTTGTCACAATCTGGCTCTGGTCGTGTGAGTGGCCAAGATGGCGTAAGATTTGCCACAGATTGTTATTGTTTTTGTCAGCGAAATTTAAGGGAGATACGCCACACCACGCCACGCCATGCCATGGGTTCTGACCAGTTGTGCAACGATAAATAACTCGTCCGATGATATATACGCCAGCAGCGTGGCCGAAGAGAGAGCACGAAAATAGCGAAACAAACAGCAAACTTTTGCAAAAAAAAAATCCGCAACCGAGACGGGTGGAGTAAGGATGATCACGTGAAAAGACGGCAGTGGTGGTGGGTTTTATGTTTCAACATCAACACCACCCTTCCTCCCGGTGGCTAGCATTATAATCTTGCATTTCTGCGCCATAAAGCGTGAGTTCTCGGGGGGAGAGCTCGGGGAACACATTGGATCCGATTTCCCTGAGCTTCCTGTTCGATGGTTCGAGGTTCCCGGTGCGTTAGACCCCGTTAGGTCTGGTGGCCGTGAGCTATTTTTAAATTTCGATAATGAAGCCAAAGCGATGATATCAAAAACAAGCTGCTGACGAACGAACTTGACACTCATGGCTGGACGCACCTTGCTTGGAAGGTGGATCAAAAAAATCTGCAGCACAATGCAGTCCGCGCTCATGATCCGGGTTTATTTTTGCTACCGGTTGCACGTTACACACCAAGTCAGGCCAGGTTGTTTGTGATTACTCGTTCGCTCGCTGCTCGGTGCTGGTGGTGGCGTGATAAGCGATTGAGGTGGCCGACATCGAAACTCAGTAAACAACTCGAGCTGCACGGCAATGGTTTATACTGTAATTTGAATGTCTTGCACTGGAGTCCTCCAGCAGAGAAGCAACTCGGCCCTAGGCCTGGAATTATGGGAATTAATCCGCAAAATCATTGGCCTCAAAAATTAAACCAATTACATTTCATCACCATCACAGCAGCAGCAGCTTCGTACTAACCTCCCATTGGTCTGAGATGACTGGAGTGTTCGAGAAGATTGTGCTGGGATTTTACATTCCTGCCGATGGTGGAGTAAGAAAAGTTTTGAAATAACTCAATTTCTCAATTTCTTCCTTGTACTTGCGCAATATTGCAGACTGGCAAAGGGGGTGGCAGACATCACCCTCCCTCCCCCATGCTGGATGGCGAGTGATGAAACTATTTCAATTTTACTTCGGCCACCGACTTTGTCCATAGAAAGCAGGCAAGTGCGCTGGATACGAAAAAGGGCGAAAATATGGACGAGCGCAGCATCGGGCAAACAATTGAAACGGAAGGGGAAGGAAGCTTAAAACCACAAGACTACCTCCACCCCAGCCTGCCCCCCCCCCTTTCCACTTTTAAATAAACTTCCAATCCACCACTTGGCCACCACTTTGCCACCGGCAATCGAAATCCGGAGTAAAACTTGTTCATTCGGTTGGTAAAATAGTTTGACATTTGTGTCCTCGGTGTGGCCAATTCCTCTCTGCGACACGACACCAAACATGATCATCGCATCGTCACCGCATCAGAACCAAACCCCTGGCCTCAAAACCGCACTGCAGCAAATGTCGCGCTGCTGTGGCCGGCCATTACACCAAACCTTCACCCAACTTCACACCTCATCCAGACTTCCTCCATCCCTCTGCTCAAGAGGGGGATGAATTAAACTTTTTGCCAGTGCGAGTGTGCCATCAACAGCAAACGGGGAGTGTGACAGGAAGCAGTGGAATGTACGTAATAAGTGAACATTCCTGCGCAAATTTTATGTCCCATCCGTCACCGACGATGTTGGTGCTGATGCTGACCTCCCTGGCGCTAACCAATGCAACATAAACGACCAGGCTCATAAACGGTGGCGCTGGTTGGCTGGCCGAAGGATCCTGACCCGGACCGATGGCACCGTTTCGTTGCATCTTTTCGGGATGATTTCATTTGTCATTTGACGGTCGGAGTGTTGCGTGTGTGCAGGAGAGAGAGAGAAATAGCTGGATACCATTACATGGCCGCGTCCCTGGGGCGTCAATGGCCATTGTAAAAGGATCTCGACGGCAAACCAACCATGAGAGGGTGTCGCATTTTGACGGATGCCGTGATGCCATGCCCAACGGTGGCATGAGGCACATTCATTCAACACATTCTTATTTTATAGGGCACTATATGAGTGGCGTCAGGAAGTTTATCAAGTTTGTGTTTATGTTGGGGAGGTACTAGCGGGACAAGAATTTCATTTGCAAGTCACCAAGTACAGGCCAGCAAATGAAGGTCCTTTGGGCTGAGCATGGGTAGCATTGGTATTAAAAGAAGGGCCAGTGGTGAGAGAACATGTCTGTCGTCTGTCTTTCAATTAAGGAAGAGTCGCCTAGTGCGTCATTCAATCATTTAGTCATGTTACATAATACTTCTATCGCTGAAAATGGTGTTAATTCTTATAAAATGTACAACAAATAATTTGTTTCATTTTTATAATCTGTTAAGTAAAGTTATTTGTTATCCAACATTTATAAAAATGTTTCAAAGTCTCTGACGGCTGCAAAAACGTGGCGCTGAAAGCCATGTCATCAGTTAACATCACCGGGGAATTGACATTTGCTGACATTAGCGCTTAATTTGAGGTCAGAGTTTCCCCTCCCCTTTCTTACTCTGACGCAGCGAGACTGTTTTCTTGAAAACCACAGCTGCCACCGCTACTCGTTGCTATGGCGATTTCCACGTTGTTGAGCTGAAGAAAATCCAACCCGACGTTGCTCTCGTTCTGACGGACCAGAAGCAACAATGGAAGCGAAAGGCCAATTCGGTGTCTCCTGTCTGCGGTCCAATTGCAGTTCCTGTCCACTACACACTCCAGAGAGTGAAAAAGGATTCCGGGCGCTAAATGTGTGTCTGTGCGGTGTTCGGTGGCACTGATTAAATTTTTCCTTCCTCTTTCTCCCTTGTTATGGCCATCTTGAACAACAGAGCAGTTCGCAGAAATGCAGCGATTAAGATGCCAACACAGCGTGCCAGTCTAGTCCGGGGAAATGATTCCGCATGCTTGGACACATCTCCACTGTCATTCGAGTGACGTTTTCCTTTCCTTTCTTGCATTCAGGCAGGCCATTTCCTTTTCCGCCAGAGCATCCCGTTGGCATTTGTTCTGTGTTTGTGTCTCGTCTGTCTAATTCGAATTGACAGATTGGAGGTTCACCAGCAATGGAACTGCAACTGCAATAGCAGCAGAACCATCAAATCAACAACAAACCAGATTTCGGTTTTAAGACATGACTTGGAACAGATTTGCGCCGCAGATATGCGCCCCTTCCTCAAAAAAAAAACCCATGGAATGAGAACGAATCAAAAGAATCATAAACACGATTGAAGAATGAAACGTATCGTTGGGCGTAAATATTTTACGACACATTTTTCGAAATGCACGAATCACACATACCGTCCCATAATGCCATCGTGTACGGCTGCCACATAGTTCCACATTAATACTATAAGGCACAGGCGATGGCGTGAAGCCGTTTCTCCCGAAAAAAGACATCTGTGTCCATACTTTGCCGTGTTTTTCGTTTTCAAACATCCATCGCGCGCGCAGTGTGGTGGTTTGGTTTGGTGATCGAATTTTTACTACTTTACTAACAACAACGCAACAACAAACAAAAGAAGAACTCTTGCCTGCTCGCTCCCAGAGAGCCAAACAAGCGAGATCCGGGCAAAAAAAAGCGTTCACCAAATGGAAATTCCGGATGGCAGCATCATTCACTGTGCGACGCAATTTTACGATCATGGCACACCAACGACCGACCGTATGGTCGCGGATTTTTTGGCCATATCCACCAACCTTCTTCTCCACTCCACTTCTCCAATCTGCGGGAGTGTGAATGTAAAATATTTCATCCAGACATTTCACTCCTGGTACGCGAAAGAAATCGAGTGAAAAACGGGACGCAGAAGAAGCGCGTGATTAGAAGAGCTGCGGAAACGCAAACCCGCGGAAAACTTCTGCAAAACGGTGGCGAAGAAATCAGCGTATCCCTTGATCCCTGCACGGTTTGGGAGGGATTTTCTAAAACATTTTCCAACCATAAAAAAGAGTCATAAAATAGATTGAAAGTGCATTAGAATGGGCTGAAGGGGCTTCTGGTGGCACCGTACAAGCCAGATTGCAGGCAAGATTGCCAAGTGCCCGTTGCCTGGAAAGCCCTGCATAATGCCTTAGCTCGAGTTTGGAGCCGGAAGCATCACCAAGGAAGATGGTGATCGGCATGTAGCTCAGGCTGGAAATTTCGTGGCTTTCCCCAGCCCAGCGATGAGTCGCCCTGGACAACGGCCTGAAGCGGCATCCAAGGCAAACATTTGCACATTCCAGCACGATTAACCAACGAGCGTCTGTTTGCTTGCATCTGGAGCTGGAGCATCTCGTCATAGCACCGCCACAATGAGGTGCTCATGAGCTGATACCCTGTTTTCCCATCATGCGCTGGCCTAGTGATAACACGGACGGTCGGTCGGATGGACGGACGGACGGTTTGCAAACAGCAAACAGGCCCGTCTAGATCGGGCGATGATCTCCTCGCGAAGGAATGTGTTATTGTGTTATCGATCGCTATGCTGAGATGATATCATCCACCAACCGAACCGCTCCGCTGCGTAAACATGCGGGATGATCGTCCATTTGATAAAGACAGATATCTGTTGTGGGCGCGCGGAGCGATGGAGCCAGACAATGATGCGCCACGAGTGCCGCAACGGCAATGCCCAAACACATTCCGATCGGAATTTCCCAGGGCCTGATCATGGAGGGCCATCGCACCTGTGATGGCGCACTGTCTGAAGCGAGCTCGTTCGCAAACATTAGCAGCCTTGTAACGGGAATAGAATAATGATATGTTAAGGCGGCACCGAGCAGTGCCACGCGCTATGATATCTTTGTGTTGCTTTCTCACGACAATTGTGATCGTCTTTTTTTCAGGGGAAAGATCTTCGTGTTTTTTATTTCTTCACATTTCAAGCGATCATGATTCAACTAACATGTTGGATTGAGCTTTCTATCGGCATCGGAATTCCGATTGTTAATACTCAACAGCTGAGTCAAAAGTGTCAGGAATGTCAAGAGAATGGACTCTAGACCAGAGACCTAAATAGATATTCGACTCATCAATCCAACGCCCGATCACCGATTGCACCACAAAATACTTCGATTGCTCCCAGAATGTCTAGATTTGCGCCGTCGTTGTCGTCATCTTGCAAAACATCTCGGAATATGGTCCGCTTCTAGTGGCTTCTCTTGTTCTTGGAGTGAATCTTTGTCCAGATGTTGGGGAATTCCTACCAGCCACCGTATCGAAGCATGTTTGAACAGCCGATCGAACGCTCATTACGCAGCGGCTATAATCCAACAAGACGCTGATACGTGGCCTCCCCCGGTAGTGTGAGCGAAAGTGAAAGGAGTGCCCGAGAACATCGATTTAGAACACATCCCTGAGAATCCGTCCCTGTCTCATTGTGTGCAAAAACCCCCAGCACGGAGGAGCGACGATTTTGGTCTAATTGGTTCTAGGCCCCCGAGTCCCCAATTGGGCCTTTCACCAGAAGACGGGCGCGTGTACTCACCTAATGTGCCATTGTCGGGTCCGGGAGAATGGGAAGAGAAATGGTATTTTAAATCGAATTAATTTCCACCGGACACGCTCGAGGAAAGGGCCACTCCTTTGACGTCATCGCGGGGCCGACCAACCGGAACCGTCGCGGAGACCGCGGGGGTCGCTGAGAAACCTCAAGAATCCGAACGTCAATTTCTATTGTTCCGTTCCGCGAGCCACGATGATGAATGGAGGAGAAGGTGGGCGTCCGATTTTGAGGAGAGCCCAGTAAACAGAGCGGACAGGAATTGGGTCGACCGGCATCGGAATCAGCTCAACAGCTGACAGACTACGCACCGCTACAAATCGTGACAACTCGCCCATGAGGTATGCTCATGAATTTATGGATGAAAGCGATGATGATGTTGATGATGATGATGACGATGAGAGCTCTCCACCGAATCCGTTGCGTTACCTAAAAGCAAATCACCGCGATCTGCGACACGCGAATCGTTTTATTGATCACCTCGAGATATTCGAGGAGTTTATTCGGAGGATCCAAGAAGTGTCCTAGGAACGCTCGGGATGAGTATGCCATCGCCTCTGGCATCAAGATGATGTTTTGTCATGGAATTGCTGGTCCACATCATGCGGCTGCCCCGGGTACAAATTAGAATCACTTTGCAACACTAGGGTGATTAGGCGGTTTTATGGCATTTTTATGCAAACGGCATAGTCCCAGTTATTGGATTAATGTTTCTTTAATTAACTATTAAGTCGGGAGTGCGTGAGAAGAATGTTTTACATTTACAGCCCCGCCGGCAGGCAGACAGGGTTCATTGTGGCGAATTTCTGGTTTCTT
The DNA here is from genome assembly GCF_943734665.1 of Anopheles aquasalis. NCBI lineage: Eukaryota > Metazoa > Arthropoda > Insecta > Diptera > Culicidae > Anopheles > Anopheles aquasalis. The sequence goes on along the minus strand of NC_064878.1, from coordinate 290,595 downwards.
TCACTCGCTCGCTCACTCGCTATCTATCGCGTTACATCTCGCTGTTCCTCCACCAACCCTCGCCAGATGATTTCATTAAAACTAGATTAGCGGGCTAGTTTGTAGTCGTTCGCGGTGGTGGTGGTGATGGTGACCACCATTAGCCACCGGCGGCGTTGTGCCGCCACACTTCTGCGCGTCTTCTGGCACTGACCTGGCCGCGGTCGCGACTTTGATTGATGATGGGAAGAGAGCCAGAGCGTGTGTCTCTGGCGTGCGTTTGTGCGCGAAAAATGAGATCAGCTGTCTTCTAATGAAGGACCCTCGCAGACGTGAAATTTACAACAAAAAAGGAACATGCTACACACATGATGGCGGCCCGGAGGCGTCAAAGAAATGCTTTTCCCTTCACCAATCAGCTGGTTGGCCATTCGTCCGCCATGTCGATATATCGGAGAAGAATGTAAGAAAAAGGGAGGTGAGAAATGCAAAGGAGAAGAACTAATTTTTCACAATGATATCCAACGCAAGCATGCTTAGAGCGGAAACATTCTATTCGGAAACATATTATGCGCCGACCGGCTACTGGGCTGCCGTATGGTTTGGTTCGTTTAAATTAATTAGCGGTTTGTGGATGGGAGGAAACGGGCGCTCCAAACCCCAAAATACACTCCTACCACTTTGGCCTCTATCTATCCATTCGCCGGTATTTTCTTTTTTTGTTTCGCCTCCACGGGGACAAAGAAAGTGCTGCCTCCCACTTTTAGGCCCGCTAAGGCGAGGAGAGAGAGAGAGAGAGAGAGAGAGAGAGAGAGAGAGAGAGCGCCAACAACCTGGTTGCCATCATGTTGATGAAACTCAATGGCGTGGCATGGGCAGGGGGTGGTGCTAGTTTCAACAACAAAAAAGATAATAATAATACCAACGAAAGCGAACAGAGATCCTCCACTGCACGCACGCACGCACCCGCAATGGAACCGAAAATTTACATAAAACACAAATATCTCCAACAGTCCGTTGCTGCTACTGCAGCTACTATTATGTTTCTTTGTTCACGATTCACTCCCCCTCTTGGGCACTCGTTTTCTCTCTCTCCATCGACTCCACGCTGATCAGTTAGTTGAGGTGCGTTGGCTCATGGGGGTGGACGTTGGGCGAGTTTTTGGCTTTTCGCCCGGGGTGGCTCTTTGTGCGTGTCGCTTGGTAATGTTCTTCTTTGTTTCACTCTTTCCATCCCCACTCTACACTGCTCTGCTCTGCTCTGTTCGATCATTCAGCGCGGGATCCGCCAGCACCGTTGCTCGCTGTATTTCAGAGAGTTTGATTCCTCTACTAACCATCATCCACTACACACTCCATTGTTCCAACCGGTGGCCACGTTCACCGTTGTTTTGCTTTTTCTTTGTTCGATCATCGTGGTCGGGTTGAGTAGGGTTCGCGCTCCCGGTAGTGCGTGTAGCCATCGGTGGGGCTGCGATGGCCGCTGATATGGGTTTGGAGATTCGGATTTTGAAGGTTTTTTTGGCCACGGGTTTTCGGGTTCCGTTCTTGCCTTTGCCGGGTCGAGGGGGTTGGTGTTGTGGGATTCATTTCGTTTTGTGACCACTTAAATGGCTGCTATGCTGATCCTGGGTCCAGCAAACGTTCGCCTTTGTCACAATGTCTAACGATGCATTGTGTTGTATCGTTGTTGCTGCTGCTGCTGTTTCGTTGCTGCCGCAGCAATCGAGATTGGAGAACTGCGGTTATGGTGGCTGGATGGCGGCGAGATGTCCAAATAATCGTTTATTTTATTTATTTTATAGATCAATCCAAGGGCTCATTCGCTTCAGTGATGTAATTTGGTTGGTTGGACAACAAATTTGAAAAGTTTTTAAACCGTTTGCATCGTTCGCTATTGTTGGGTCAGTAATGCTCTGTTTAGCATTTGATTATTGATCGGTTTAGAGAATTGCTAATAGGTATTTAATTGCTTAGGCTGATTATTGCTTATGCACTTCCATTTCACGTGATTTGCTATTGTTGTCGTGTCGTGCTTTCTAAATACTGATATTTCCTAAGCAATATAAGCACAAAATTGTTATGTGCTTTTAGTGGGATGATTTATCAATTAGTTTGTTTGCCTTCTTTCACCTCAAATTTACATTATTTCATTGGCTTTATGTTAACTTAAATAGGTATCCGTTTTAAACGATCTTCCATTTGTTTTCCAATAAAATTGAATCCACAAACGACAATCCATCGGATCAGAGCTAGTAGGCTTGGCCGTTTGTTTGCTGAGCTACTTCGATCAATCCAAAGCCAACCATTTTACACACTCTAAAGACAGCAAAGCCTACTACTAACACGCTACTTTTTATTACGTCTGATGTATGCAATTAGCTTGGGAGCCAGCAAAGGATTGACATGACAAGTCACTTTCGCATCGATTTGCTTAACGACAATCCTATCCAGCGAAAGCCAATCTATCTCCCTCACTCCCAGCAGCGACAGGAGCAAATCATTAAAATCCCAGAAAGGACCGCCGCTCGTAAAAGTCAAAGATTCCAAACGCATAACAACATGCAAGAGAGAAGGTTCCCGGTCCCGGTCCCGGACCCGAAGTCTAGCAGTTCGGGGGTTCGTGCGCTCGCACAAGGGATCCATTAAAAATTGCAAATTTTTATGACTTTTAAATTAACGTTTTCGTTTCATTTCATTCCCGCCCGTCCTGGTGATGGTGGTGGGTGGTAAAGGGCGAAAAGTTTACGCCTTCGGTTCTGCCGATCCCGGAATACCGGGATCTTCGCTTCCGTATACTGGATAATTCCTCTAATTGCCTCGAATGCAATCGTAAAATTGCGTTCCTCGGCGTGATTTATTGGCCTTCCGGCGAGCGATCATCGATAATGGCCTTTTGCTCACCAAGGACCGCGATTGGTAGCCACGGAAAGTGTGCGCCCTTCTTCGCTTACCAAGCCAACCGAAGGATGCTTTCCGCGGCGCAAAACCCATCTAAATCTTGTTCCAGATCGGGTGACGAATCTCGGTATGCGGTTGCGCGACTATCCGTAAATCTTGATGGTTTGGTGCGTCAGCCCATCAACCCCCGTCGCATTGCTGCTGCTGCTGCTGGAAGATTGATGCATCGCCGCGTATGTGTAATCCCGCAGGATCCTCCTATGTTTGCATCAACGGTAGCGCAGACTCCGTAATAAAATTGCAATAAAAATAAAATATGAACAGCCAACGAATGGTGGCAGCGCGAGGTAGCGAAGAGCGAAAAACTGTAAAATTCACGATACACCAGAACCGAGAAGGCGTGACGCGACCCCCCGGGACCTCTGGCACCACACCGAATTGGGACATTTTAATTCTAGCAGCGCTGGGATGTCGATGAAAATCCTGGAAAATTGCTCGATGTCCTTCTGGAGAACGTTCGTATTCGATCTTTCGAGTTGGCTGGCCGGTTTCCTCTACACAAAACGACAAAAGTTAATCTCGTTTTCGGTGCAAATTTATGATCGATTTTTATTGGTTTTGTGCCCGTGTGTGTGTATGTGTGTCTGTTGCACGCGCATCCCAGCTGCCGGATTGTCTGGATGTGTTTCTATGCGAGGGATTCCTGGTTTTTTTACCGCCCTTCCTTCCAATCAAATCTATACAAAAACCAATACCGATAAGCCCTCTTTTTGGAGGGAACACCCAACGATGGAAAGGATCCTTTGTCCGGATCTCAGGCCGTTGCGAATGCGATGGAAGTGGATTAAGATCTCCTAATTCCGTGATTCCGATGATTTTTCCTTCATGTAATCGAGCTGCTGCGGGTAATTAGAAAGGACAAGCAACAGAGGGTCTCAGGGCCCCTTTTTCTGGACAACAACAGGCATTCCATGCTGGCACGATTTGATCGGTTTTAACGTTTCGATTGCCATTCCTCGGTGTCGCCGTCGATGATGACGATGATGATGATGATGTTGATAGTGAGATTAGTTACAGAGACCACTGCGCCCTGGGTTGGCTGTCCCATTGGGAGAGGGAGGTTTATGAGCATTAAAAATGCGAATCAATAATTCGGATTCGTTCGCGTTCCGTAACGAGAGAGGACCCCATCTTATGTCAGGCCGGAATTTTTATTGGCCATCGTTATCATGTGCGCCATTTTGTTTCGGTGCGCACCCCACCCAGGGGAAGTGAAGGGGATTTGGTTAGATGAATTTTACATTCTGCCAGCTGGTGGCTCCAGGGGCAACTCAGAGTTTAATGGTTTGTTTCCGGGAAACGAAGCGCTCCACCATAAACCCGACAGATCGCGGTTCCGCGTGGCGGTCCTTAATGGAGTGTAGAGTGCTGCAATCTTCGGCATCGGCCGCTATGTGAACACGTGCAGCATTTTATGAATTTATATCATCCCTGGAAGCCTCGCTGAAGGCTTGCTTTTCGCACAAACGATGGGATTACAACAGAACCCGTGTGGATCGGTTTTCGTGCAAAAGCACATGGTGCGTGGATATGGATTACAGCATAAAAGAATGCTTTCCAGCGGTCACATTAGCGAAAGAGTGAAAGATCTACGCACACGAACCATACCGAGTGAAGGATTACTTATGCCAAACATAACAAAACTAAAATACCTTCAACTAACGGGCACGTTCCAAAGCATCATCACCAAGGAGCTTGAAAAATATTTTCCAAAAAGCACCACAAAAGTCGTCATCACGCTAGTGCAAAGTTTGATTTACAATCTTCGATCCGATCCAGCTAAATCAATCTTGCTCCATCAATCGATACCGAGCGGCCGTTGATTGCGCGAGTGCGCCATTAATATACTGAGCCCCAACAACACATCACAGACCTCAAGGCGGTGGTGTGCCAAACACACATACACGCCGCTGATGATAATTTACGGCCATTTGCATCAACTACTGCGAAGAAAATAAACCAAACCAAACCAATGCCTGGCTATGTGGGGCGCACCTTCACTATAAACACACTGTATGTAGCTCAAATGCTCTCTGTTTATGTTTATACCGGGAGAGTAATTAATAATTTTACGGCCCACTATCAATCACACAGCCAAATTGATTCGTTCCAGTCCAGGATGGATCAGTTGGATCGCCACCAAAACCACCAACTACTACTGCTACTACTCGAGAGGCCCCACCTGTGCTCTCGCAAGACGCTCTCGCACCTGACGTGCTGCGGTGCTAAAAACCTGAAGTGATTTATGTGGGATTTTGAAAAATTGCTTCTGATAAAATTGAAAGCAAAAGCTGCTGGCTTCCTATTCCACCAGCATAACCGGCGAACCGGACAGTGGAGTGCGAGCTCCTCGGGGGTGTTTGGCTGTTGAAAGGGCGGGATTGATGGGCCCGGGACGCCGCTGTGAGACCGCCGGTAGGGGGTTTTCGTGGCACGCATCAATCAAGGCATAAGGAAACAATTTATGAATTTATGCCTCCCTTTAACCAATGCCAAGACAAGACGAATCGGGCGAGCATAGGGAGGTGATGGGCGTTGAATGGAAATTTAATGCGACGTTGCCGGGTGTTTTTGGGCGAGGTGAGGTGGTTTATGGTTTGATTCTAGCCCCGATTCTAGAAGCTAGGCTTCTGTGCTGCGTACGCCAGCCAGTAATTGAATTCGGTTCACACAGATTAATGCATTATGATGGTGGTGACATATGGGCGAAGGCAGAAGGTGCAGGATGCTAGCAGAGTGAGAGAGCGCTGGAGGTCACCGCGTCCTTTTAAAGTGTTCTTAACCTAATCTCATTTGTTAGCGCTCGAACACGCTAGTCGCTTCGCTTTCAACATCGATTGAAAGAGAGCAATTTAAGAAAAGTTAACTAAATCACTTTTCTCGCACACAGCTGTGAGTGAGTGATTAATGCAATTTATTACTGAGCAGCAGTCGAAATTTCGATAAAAAACATCAAATTACTTTCTAAATTGTCAAACTCAACTGGCGTAAAGCATCGCGAGCCTTTCCTTCCTTTCAGTGGCTACAAACGGTGTCCATCAGGCACAAGAGGAAAATTGCACCGAACCTGCCCTCATTTGCATACCGAAAGCAATCCGGCTCAATCATAATTACTACCATTTATTGGCCAGCGTCCTAGCACCGGTGTGCCGTTTCCCTGGCCGTTTGAAAATGATCCAATTACGTGCGTGGGAACGAAACCGGAATGGTGGAGAGGATTCTCCGTTTTTTTTAGAATTTTCCTTTCGTGAAAACCTTCGGACCACCAGACCACCAGCATCATCATCACCATTAAGGACCTCCCCACGAAAAGGACATCCGGTACGCCGGTAAGTCGTGCTGCCGCGTGACGCACGTTCCGCTGGTAATGTTGGACAGATCCATCACACAGACACAGTTGTCAGGTGTGATTAGGTCAGTAGATCCTTCTCCGGTCACACCGTGTCGATGAATGATTCATGAGATGGTGGCTTCCGGTTTCCGCGAGAGGGGATTTGTTAGGGAAATCATTGATAAAAGCCTTCGGGTTTTGAGCGCAAGGGCACTCATCAATGATGCACGATGGCCAAAGGGATGGCCTAAAAGGCGGGGCTGGGATGCTGTCATTGTTCGTTCATTCGTTTTTCACGAACCCTGCTAGCACATCGCGTTGTCACACTGTTTGCTTATCGAACTCGGGAAAAGTTCGTGACAGTATCAACCCGGGAGAGCCGGGATGGTTTTCACTTAACCAACCGAACGCTCAATGCGAAGACATCCCCACCAACACACCGACCGACCGACCGACCGATCGACCAAACGCCAATCCCATCGCGCTGCTAAGTAGTAAACAATTGATTTTCAAATATGAATTATAGATAGCGGCCGCTTACCGGTCACTAGCAGGCAGAAGAGGGCAAGGATGGCTCTGTGGCCTCGTCGACGACAACCGAAGAAAGAAGACGTTGTTTTCCCCCCTCGTTTTGTTTCGGGTTGACATTTTCCAAAACGAGCTCAAGACCACAGTGGATTTCAGCGGCTTAAAGCGGGCGATCGCCAAGTGTCACTCGCCTGACGACGGGAAAATGGACACGTGCGCCACTGACAGCAACCTCCACCCTGGTTCGGTGCTTTTTATTTCGATAAATATTTAAGCGAGCGCCGGAACACGGGTAAACACGGGTTTCGTGAACATGGTTCTCGTCCCTTGTCCCAGTAAGCCAGCCGTGCCATCCGGTGCTCCCCATTTGCGCCAATAATGCGTTCCGCCAATGAAGTGGTTTCTGTATAAAATTATCATATCCTTAGCGGCACATTGAGAGCCCCAGCTCACTGGGAATGGGGGAAATATTGAGAAAATTAACTCAACACCTTAGGAGCCATCTTTTGGATTGCATAATTCAGTTGAGTTCAGCGTCTATTGCCGTGGCTGTTTAACATTTGCATGGTTTTATTTGAACGAGCTATGGTGCTTTCTTTCATGAGCAGGAAACGACGGAGCAGAGAATGTAGAGAGGTCCTGCAAAGGAGTTGCTACGAAATGGCTTAAATAAATGAAGCGACTGTCAGTCACATAAACTCAATGTTTAAGAGTAATTAAGCAGCTCTTGCTTCTACAGCACTCTTAACCATTTTGTAATATAAATTTCTACGTTGTAAATTCAACATTGTTTGTAAAATGTCAATGGAAATAGGCTAAAATCGCAATCATTATAACGTTCTTGGCAGTTCCTGCTACAAAATATGTACAGGCAACAGCATGTCAAATTCATTTATTTCAAAAATGCCTCCTTCGATTGTCATCGTCAAAAGTAATTCGACGCTGAACGACGCCTTTTACCATCGCCATCTTAGATCTCAACGCCTTTCGCTTCTTTTATCGAGCCTTAAAAGGGTGCCAGGGATCTGAAAAAGAAGATTGTCCTTCTTATCTACGAAAGAAAGCGACGCGAAACCTCTTATGATAATCCAAACGTGTGCTCCGTATTTTATTTTAAAAGCATCTCGGCACTCTAGCGCACCCCCCCATCCTCGATGCCAAGAGCTGAGATTATGGGGAGAGTGTGAAAAAGGATAACCTAGGGCCTAGGTTTGGGAGAGCCGTGGATTGAAACTCCACATCTCGCGTGTCTCGCGCGTTGTTCCTTCGCTTCACTTTACGCGAAAATGGAGCCTGATTTGCACCGAGCGATGGCATTCGATCCATATTAAACACTTGAACGAGTCGTGCCATTCTGCTAAGTGAATAATTGATTCGATGGAAGCTTCTAGAAAACACTTTTGTGGTCGCGCACGAAAACCACGTGTAATTGAAAAGTAAATAAACGCCCAGCTCCCTAGGCCAACCAGCGAAGGGATTAGGATGTTTCGCGGCTTTGCGTGCTACGTGGCTAATCCCAATGCATTCTTTTATGCGAGCCTTTGGTGGCCATTGGTTCTCGAAAGCCAACTGATAGCGAGCATGATAAATATTTACTTCGCTTTCGATGATTCGCAGCCTGGAGCATCTAGACAGCAAGGTGATTGGGCTGTCATTTCGAGGTGGCTGGTCTGTTTTGTGGCTTGGCATTGGAATTCCTCTTTTCCAAAGAAGAGGCTTCTTGGTGCGTCTTAAAAGCTTTTGAGACAATTTAAATGTGCGCTCGTCTGGCGCACACGATGCCTGAAACCATATCTTACCAGCTCTGCACGCCACGTGCTTGCCAATGGCTTTCAACCAGCTTTTCTTTGTGGCGTGCTCCACAGACAGCCCCAGGAGAGAAACGGTCTTAGCTGCTACTGTTGTCGACTTCTTTTTTTCTTCTTCTGTCCGTTCTTGTTCGCCGTCTGTCACTGTGTGTTCTCCAGCCAGCTCGTTCATACTTTAAAAAGCCGCATGTAACGCGCTGATGGGAAAATTCCACCCAAATGGATTCCAACGAAGTTCACGGTTGTGAGCGTAGAGCCGTATTTCTGGAATGATGCTGCTGTTGATAATAACAACAAAACTGGTGCTGCTGGCCATCCCCCCAGGCCACCCAAGACTCACGGTGAGAGGTTCAATTTTATGGTTACTACTATAACATCGGTGGTGCGGTTGCTGCTCGACTCGACTTGCTCGACGGTCAGGACAACGGAGCAAAAGATTCCTCCTGGACAGACTTTAAACAGTAAAAGTAACGACGATTACCAGGCCATCAAAGACACGAGTGCGAGAGAGAGAGATAGAGAGAGAGAGAGAGAGAGAGAGGGAGGGAGGGAGGGAGAAACAGCGGCCTTTAAAGCATCATTAAAGTGTGGCAATTTATGTGTGACTGATAAATTTTCCCGAGGAAACAGAAGCGACCATTAGCCCGAGGGAACAGAGAGGGATCGGATGCCATTCAGGACGAGAGCAGCAGGCTTTGTGCGAAGGTCAAAGGGCATTATTTGAAATTTGACTCAACACTTGACACATTAATTAAAAGTCTAAATGATGTGCTCTGCCATGGAAGCTGCTTAGAATATGCAATACCAGGCCATGCTGCCAGCTTGCTAAAGTCCTTGAGGTCCTCGCAGGACACAATTCTCTTTCCAACAACATCTTCAACAACATCAGAATCGCCTTCGAACGAGAAGAAGACAGAAGCTAGAGACGGCCATCAGCCAAATGACGATGCATATGGATTGAGAAAACTAATCCATAACCGTTTCCGCTTACAGGATCGGAGCATCGCCGATCAGTGCCGTGATTGATGAGAATGGATTCGATAAAACAAACACTCGGAATGCTCGGAAACGCCTTTTCCGCCCTTTCTGCGAACCACACATACACTTTGGCATTAATCTCGTCGATCAATCGTTCTCGCGTGGCTCCTGGCGTTGCTTTTTAAACGAGGGAACGTTTCTGCCTCCTGTCCTTTCTGTCCCTTTCCTTCCTTTCTGACTTTGCCATTTTGATTTTCTTTGTTTTTGCTTCCCAAACCCAAACCTTACAACCTCGGCGACTCGACTCGCTGTCCACCGGATTGGACGCCACATTTCGCCATAAATTCACCTCGTTGCCCGACGGGGTGTCACCATCACCATAATGCAGGGCAAAGAGGAGACTCGGGGCTGAAGCATACCAAAAGCCAATTTTCAATTAAAATCAGCAAAATTCATTACTTTTTATGGTCCCTCGCTCTCAGTGTGACAGTGGTGGAATTGGTGAATATGTGCAAAGGAGCTCTCGCCCGATAACGATGGCTTAAAGGTGGTTCCCACTCGGGTGCCCCCGGAGGCAATAAAATCCATCGTTTTTCCTCCGTCCACCCCCCAGCCCCCCCCCCCCCCCAAAAGGGCATCGTCGTCGTCACACGTCCACCTTCACGTCGGTCTCCAGTAACGCCCCTTCCATGTTTGCGAGCAATTGAATTGATCGAAAAACAACTTATCTGTTCGGAGGGGTTGTCCTCCGCCTCCAGGTCCAAGCTACCAGGATCATCAGCCCATGTAGGGGCTGGTTTTCGTCCATGGGGTCCTCTTTTCCCAAATGTCCTTCTGGTGCTGCTGCTGCTGTCCTGGACGGTTTTTGGCCGGTTGAAGCGGACGAACGTCTTGGCAATCACCACCACCAGGACCAGGACCGGGCCGAGTCGTGGCCGTGACACCCAGAACCCGTGGCCAAGCTCCTCGTCGTAGCCGAGCAGGAAGGCAATAAAAATATGCAATAAAATTTTATTTCCTTTTCAGTCATTTCCCCCCAGTTTTCGGTGTTCTTTCTCTTTCTTTTTCTCTCCCACGAGTGTGTCACTCTGTTCTTCAAGTCCTGACGACTCCCCTTAAGTGGCATTTTCTTCCTCCAAAAAAAAAGGCAGATACCAAGACAGGGTTGACGGTTCACCATTCGTTCGCTAGATGACAGCTGAACTTTCCCTTGGGGCCATTCCGGTTGACATTTGTCGCCCGGGTAGCGGGCCTTGTTCCTTTTCTCTCGCACACCAAAGCACATCCATCACGTGACCACTCAAGGATCACATGGTGAAGGCGAAAGGGCGACAAGGAAAGCAGAAGAGTTATGATGGAATCAAATCGTTCGGCCGATAGTTTTCGGGCAGCGCATTCCGGCCATCCTTGGCACATCCTGTGTTGGTGCGTACGTGCGTGCATGCCTAGCACTGGACCTCGGACCGGAGCTCCGCCGGCAGCGTGACCACGCACCGGAAGGATGTGCGCACCGGAAGCTCCAAGCAAGGTCGTAACTCTCCTTCTCGTCTCCCTCTCTCTCTCTTATTCTCTCAGTCTTGGTCTCACAGGCCAAGGGACATCGCATTGGAGCGGAAAAAGGGACCGAAACCAAATAGACATTCCGTTTTATTGTCATAATCTTTTTCGCATCTTAGCTCCCCCGTCTCGGGCCCTGACAGTGATGACGTGTCCGGGGAGAAAGTCCCTTCGACCGAGCGATGCCGGGAGAGTGTGATTGAAGAATTTTATGGTCAGAACCTTATCGCGGGTAGGTCGCTCAAGGAAACCGTCGTCCTAGTCGTCGTCGTCGACCCAAATGAAACTATTTATTGCCCATCGATGACGAGTAGGATATTGAGTACAAATCACCAGACTGCGCAAGAACGGAAAGATACTTCAAACTTCCATCAAACAGCAATGATACAGTACACTTTAATGGAGTTGAAACTGCATTTCATTTCACTGATCGGCTCCGATGTCAGCCATTTTCAACATGAAATCCCATCGAATTTCCCCGTCCCGCGGCATCGCTAATTGGCGAGCTTTTTTGTAAAGAAAAAATATGAAATCCCTCGCTCAATTCAACCAATTATCGTGGCGGGCTTGTTTAATGTAAAAATGCCGACCACAGCCCAAAACCACCACACCACACCACAGTCAATGCTCATTATTGAACCATATGAAAGAAAGCATCGGCCGGGATATTTGTTCCTTGTATTGTAAGTGTGAGTGTGCGTGTTTCGTTGAAATCCCTCGGAAAAGCCACCGTGCCATGCCATTATAATCGGATTTCAACCGCCACACAGCAACCATCCAACGAGCCACACGACGCGCGAGCTTCAGTAGCCACCACAGAAACCCAAAATATCAACTTCCGGTTCGAATGGCATCAATCAACGCGTTTTGTGAAAAGCCACAGAGCAGGCCAGGGCAGGGCAGGGCAGCATAACATGTAACCGCGGTGCTCATGTAACCAAGCGGATTATGTGGAGGTTCACCGCGTGCGGTCCTCCGACGACCGGAGTGCCGGAAAAGCGCGGGAAAGCACACACGTGACTCCGGAACTCGGTAGAGGGAGAGGAAATGTGACACTCTTCAATCCAATGCGCGCGGTGACCGAATGGTGGCCGCGTGTCAACGTAATCGCTGTCACGTTGGTACCCTTGCGTTGACATGGTTCACGGTTCACGATCGACCGCCACCAACCAGCAAGCCCCCTCGGATGATTGGTGATTGTTATTTTTAGTGATTATATTTTCAATTTCCCTCTCCCATTCTATCCGGTTTCGCAAAGGGGGAGGGGTGCTCACCTAACTCACCGATGTGCAACAACGACGACGACACCACACGAGACTAGTTTTCTGGTAAGAGACTAGAGAGTAGCCTCTGGCTACTTCTGCTGACCATGCTGGGACGATTTTGCAATATCCGGTCCTTGGTTCGATTCGTGGCGTGGATGTGTGAGAGGAAGATGGAAAGGATCCTCCTAGGGGTGGTTATTAAATTCCGGAAATCGTGTCCTGATTTACGGTGATCGAATTGCTCGACCAGGACTTGCTTGTTGTCTCGTGGATAGGCCGTGAATACGCTGGTCACGTCTCGGACACGACCGATGTCAATGACTCACACACACTCGTTGACACGTGAACAGGATCGCAGAAGCAACGGAGCATAGATTTTGGTCAAATTTTCGGACAAATAATCGACTTTTCGGCGACTATTCGTTGTGGTAATAAGGACGACCGAGGGTGGAGTATGGACGAATGGTGAGAACTTTTTAATTTGGCGCATCCATCTGATTGCTAAAGAAATGTTGAAGTATACCACACGAAAATGTAAGTAGAGCACTAATTTAATTAAGAACCTTAAATAACTTTATAATTATTTGAAATTGCATCTCCACCTACAGAGAAAATGCAAGAAGCTCAACGCGCCTGCGCTGTTACCTTAGGTACCTCTATTCGACTTTCTAAAATAGACACCTGGCAC
>NC_064878.1:257500-272500 GCF_943734665.1 Anopheles aquasalis | reverse complement strand
CGGCCGAAACCATTAACAGGCGCAAATGGAGCGAACAAACGAGGAAACTGCAACTTTCCGCACAGAGTGTGTTGTGTTTGTGTCGACGGTGACGGCGAGGCCGAAGTTTTGTCCCTTGTTTAGGATAATTGTTTTGTGCTGGCGCGCAACTTTTCCAGCACACAACAGCCCTAACTCCTAGGTACCACCAACTAGACTCAAAGCATCTTGCCGGACGAAAGGAAAATGTATTGATAGTGCCTGCCGAGCGGAAGCAGCTGAAGGGCAGCATAGAAAGGGAGAAGAAGCAACCCTTCACGGCCAGTTCCTGGCTTGCGTTGCGACAAAGGACAACCCCACGATCGTGGCATTCGAACAAAATAATAATGTTACTCCGGGCTAATCTGATGATTAATAACTGGTGCTCCAGGAACAAAAAGAGAGAGCCCAGGACGGGCTCCAGGAACAGCGATCCCTGTGCTGTGCTTCTATTCTTCACACTTTTTTATGCTTTACTAGCCGATTATGATAAAAGTCTTATGCGCGAAACGAAGGGTTCAGCAATGATTATTGATGACCGTTTTGCAGACAGTCACCACCATCACTAAATCACTCATGATTGTTTTTTGTTTGCACGCATTTGTGTGTGTTTGGAAGAAATTTGAATAAACCAACGAATACGTTTTGCTATTCCTACAGCACTGGGGATATTTATGAAAGTTTCCAGGATACCACGAAACGCCGTGTGAAAGCTAAAGAATCGCGTAACGACATTTTTTTGCTAGAGAAAGCTAATCCGAGTTCTGGCAGTGACACCCATTTTTGGCGATAAAACTCCAAGAAACCAGTTCCCTGGCACATACATTTAGGCAGATTTATTGCGTAACAGCGGCCACACCTCCGATACCATGAAAACCCTTTTTCGGAAGCGACTGAATACCTTCTTGTCATCATTACCTGGCTGTCGAATCTCAGGATACCTCACGAAAGGGGATGACAATTTCCATAATGACCGGTCAACTCCCGAGATCCAATAATGACATTCCGATCCCGGGGTTGATCCAACAGATTTGCCCGGAGTCGCCGGTGTGGCATGATGGTATGCTCACTCGCACCAAAAAGGACTCCCCGAGGGAGTTCTCAGAAAAATCAGAATCACTCTCTACCGTCCTGGGTTTGCGTGGCGAAGCATACACCTTTTTGGTGAAGCCAAATCAATCACCCAACACATACATATACACGTGGTGCGTGATGGCAAATATTTGTGAAAAACCTTTCCAGCCCAGCCCCGAAATAAAGGGGCTTCCTCTTCTGGCCAAGCACATGGTGGATCCAACCGACCATTCGATTCGCACAATAAACGTCAACTCGGTCGGAATTCCCATCTACAAAACAAATCTCTCCTTTCGGTCAAATACTTGCCAGCCTGCCTGTGTCTCCACTTATCTGGAATCCAAGAGCTGACATTGCATTCTGAGATCGCTGCTTCGCCCAAGGACCGCCCATCCTCTTGAGTGCCCAAGAGAACAAGAAACCCAATTAGTGCAACCATACATCACGTAAGCCATGGTCATTTGCTTGCCATTCGAGCGAATCCTGCGGCCCGGAGTTAAAGTGGAACCGAGAGTGGCGCGCAAGGACTCACCTGACCCTGTGCTTGACCAACATTCACGCAGAACGAGAAGCACAGGAACTGCTTCCGGTTGAACAAAGCGGACCGAACCGAAAGGACGCAATTGTATAGCGACTACTCTTTTTCACAAGTCCTTGCACAGCGCACGAAACCCGGATATCCCCAGAAAAGCGCGTACACATTGTTCGTCCGAACGGAACTTTCGTTTTCGATTCTCCTCTCCTCACAGATTCCTTCATTCCACGTGCTCGGTGGCCCCAAAGATCACCAGGATTCTCATTCGCAAAGGACCGACGAAACGCAATTCAAGGACATTTGCTAACCTATCCCTTTTGCCACCATTTACCATGCGCCTTCGGCGCGCTCCTTCCAGCGCATTCGTCTTCCACAATCTGCGTCGCAATGAGTGCTCCGCCCCTGGCACAAATGGGTCCACCGTGAACCTTTCGATTTGGACAAAAATTGTCCGCAAATCTTCGGACCCAAGAACCTTGGTCGAGCGAGCTAGCGAGTAAAATGAATAAAGGCGAACCATCAAGCATCAACCCGGTGTCTCCCCACTCACCAGGTCATTACTGGCATCTGTTGCCACCGAATGGGAGCCCAAGGTCGATATCACCCACCACCCAAAGACCCTACCTGTCCTTCGCCCTGTCGTTGCTCTCTTTCTTTCATTGCAAGTAATTTTCCCTTCCGGTGCCTTGATAAAAGTCTCCCGGAGCTAAGCGCTAAACGATTGCTTTCCGGTGGAAAGTTAGATGTTTGTTTGTTTCGGCTTCTCTCTCTCTCTCTCTCTCTCTCTCTCTCTCTCTCTCTCTCTCTCTCCTTTCCTCCATCTATTCGCGTTTTTGCGTTTTCCTCTTTGACAGACCAAAACCAAGAGACAAGAGCTTGAGCATGGTGTCGCGAAGAACGTAGAAAAAGATTGGCCAAACGGTCCGGAACAACCCTCGCGGTGTAGAGGACCGAGAGTTTATTGCACAGTAATTGAACCGGTCACTGGAGTTTTCCCTCGAGTTCCGTGGCAGGTGGTGGGCTGGTGAGCGGTGCTGTACGTGGCGTGCGGAGAATGCTCGCTTTTTAACCACTGGTAATCATACTCAATTGCTGATTTGTGAAGATCTGTACCGCCCTGTTCACTGTCGCTGGCAGCGGACCGTCGCATAGGGTAGCGGAGTGGGAGCCAGGGTGGCAACAGCGGTGATAAGGGTCTCCATCAGTTGTGGAAGCAAATTGGTCTAATGAGCGAACCGACACGTACAGCTTTGGAAGATTTTTATGAAACGAACGCAAATCCTAGAAGGCATTGAGTGACTACGAATAAGGTCTTTGGAACAAACAATGTGCCAGAAGGACAAACAGGATGTTTTGTTCTTACCACTTTGTGAGAATCTTCATAGCTCATTGCGCTCTTAAATTCAAACTATTTAACACATTCTTCCGTCTTCTGAATTAGGTGCAATACTAATGTACGAATGTAAAAAATGCTCTCAGGAACAGTTTGCAAGTTTTATTTTTTTGCATTTTTTTCGTAAATCCTAAAAGCGAATTTAAGTCTTTTTGAGCACTTGTACTTTGTTCAAGAGGTGTTTTGGTCTAGTATCACCAGAAGCAGCGTGGACCAACGTATCTAAAAAGGAAACAACTGAACCACATGACCAAATACGATCAAATAAAAACTGTTTATTTCGCAGCTTCATTCATATTCCATGCCTACTTTGATGATTCTCCAATATCTACCCCAGCGGCAACTAGGAATGCTCACAGCCTCTTTAGCATTCGGCTAACGCGGCACAGCAGCCATGTGGTACTAGCGTGGTGGTCCATTTTCCAAACGATTTCTAAAAGAAGATCCGGCCCCAAACCATAAATTTCCCGACCTGGGTGTCAGCTTGTGTGCGGTTCGTCCGTCAGATCGCTAAATCCATTAATAAATCTTTTAAATTTCGCACAATAATTGGCGTCACTTCCCGCATATCCCGCTCTACTCCCCCTTTCTATGTCCAACAAGAACGTCTCATTTTCTCCCCTTTTGGTTGGGCGAAAGGTGCACGCCAGAATGATGCTGCTGGGGAGCTTTATTATTAATTACACATTACAAGCATTATTCGCTCATTCCTTTTTTTTCGCTAACTATTTATCACGACACAAGTGACGGCCGAAGAAGGCGAACAAGTCCAAGACGAAGAAGAAGAAGTGCGGGCTATAAATATTCCTGCGTAAGACAAGCTGTAAGATGTGGCCACCATCGGTGTAGTGTGGCTCACCGCACACAATGTTGCTTATTTTTCAATTTTTCGATTACGCTGCAATTTCATCCCGGTTCAGAACGGCCCCAGGACCCGGGACTCGACACGAACGGCGGTGCTATCGCTTAAGCCATAAATGACGTAGCCATAATTCTTCCTCTGGACTCTAGCAAGCGTGCTAGCAAGCGTGCTGAACGCGCGTTACAAGGCACTGGAACTGCTGCTGGACATAATTTTTCTCTCTCCTCCGGAGAATACGGGAGCATCCGTTCGGTTAATCGTTAATTTATACGTAAATCTTGTGCCCAGTGGAAGTGTCCGGTGATGGTGGAAAATTCATCTTCACGCATCTATCTCGCTTCTTGTGGTCAAGCCGAGGGGGGAGCTGTAGGCTGCTCACGCTCCACCATTATCAAACGCATAATGCGCACCACTTGGGCATCACTTTCGCTTTGGCCACCGCTTGTAGGACACGTGCGACGTACGCGAAGGTCAAAGTGGAGGAGAAATAGTAAAGAGTGTAGCGTAGTAAATCTTAAATAGATTCCAGGCCATCGGCCTTCAGCGATATGGAGAAATCATGCTCACCACACAACCCATGAGAGTGCAACAATGAATGAGCGCAAAATGAATGAGGTGTTGAGCAAAACATTGATGAAGAAAAGTGCTGACTCTCGCCCCTGGGACTCCCTAGTTCCCTCTTTTCCATGTTGCAGGCTATGGAGCGATGAGGCCATTGAATGCCCTTCCGGGATCACCCACCTGAGCTGACTGCTCACGGGTTGAGACGTAGCCTGAAGGCAGTCCAAGGTAGAAGGAAGTGGGAGGAAAAACAAGCGAAAAATAATCATCACTTGATGCGCACACACAAGCGTGCCCGCATACAGACACATGTATGTTCAATTAAAGAGCTGAACAAGGAAAATGAGAAATGGATTTACTTAGGGAATCCCTCAACAATCGGGCAGGACTTAGCAAGGAGGATGGTCAAACGATCTCTATTCAAACTATTTACCAGCATGTTGGAAGAGCTATATGAAGAGAAGCAAAGGATTTTGAAAACTGCACTTAGTATGTAACTTTGTAACTAACGTTTGTAACTGCACTTTGATGATTAATTTATTAGCTAAATTACAAAAGCAACTTTGATTCGGTCACACCGAGCACCCCCGGTATAAGGGTCCCTGGGGCAGGAGGAAATGCCTGTTCCCTCTACTGTTTATACTCTATCTTCCTCTATCTTTCTAATATATACGGCTCCGTCCGTAAGATACCAACTAAAAAAAAAACTTTGATTCGGTTCAAATAAAATGCCAAACAATTCGATTAGCGCAGGTCCTTTCGAAAGTTTTCTGTGTAAAGTGTAAGTAGCTGTTTGAAATAGATGTTATCAAACTACGACAACGTCTTCATAACATTGTAACAGCACAGCGCAGCTTCCTTCCTTTCTCAATAAACGGGGAGCGAGGATTTTCTGCATACTCACTCAAGGCCCTGGACACAACCCGGGCCACCAACCCAGGGCAATCTTTTCACTTCAGAGTGGCAAGGACTAATAATTAAGACTCTTCGTCTCGTCTCGTCGTAGCATGGCCTAAGCTAGCCAACCGGTCTCTCTCTCTCTCTCTCTCTCTCTCTCTCTCTCTCTCTCTCTCTCTCTCTCTCGGCATATCCGTCTTTCGCAAAAGGAAGAAAAGATTCATTAGCACTATAGTTGCCATGGGCTGGCCATGAAAGTGACGGCCACCCCCGTGGCGGGGAGCATCAAGATGATGAAGTTGCAACTAACGCAGAAAGCGAGAAGGCAAAGCCCGCCCTGATGACGACCAAGGCGAAATGCGAAAACGCCTCTCCGTGTGTAAAGAAAGTGAAAACAATCATCCGACGGCCAATCCTCTCCCAGATCCTGCCTCTACCTCCCCCCAAAAGAGAGACCGCCCCGTATGTGATGGATGATAAAGGACTGCGGGATGGATCGCCGGGTGTGCCGTCCGCATCTGGATCAATTAAAAGATTTCGAAGCGAAGCTGGATAAAAAAGGGCGTTAGCTTTCCGCCAGCCAGCAATCCCCAACGCTCTTGCTGCTATGGTTCCGGCTGGTTTATGGTGAAAGTAAGTGCACTACACAGCGCACTTCCGTTCATCCATCAAATCGGAGCCACCGCCCCCTATCCTTTGGTAGGGAAGTTGGAATAAAGAAGATGCCTTCCACCATTGCTACTACTACTACTGCTGCTGCTGCTGCTGCTGCTGATGATGATGATGATGATGATGATGGTGATGGAAGAAGATTGCAGCCTAAAAACCAGCCAGTGTCAGAGGGTGGCGAAAAAGTGCAGATCTTCATCGTAGCGCCGGTCCAACCCCGTCAATCGCAATCGCGGTGCAAGATGGCGAACCATCTCCCATCGAGAGGGTGCAGGGGGTGTATAAAATCTAAATTAGTAATAATCGTAAAATTCAGCTCTAAATCCCCGTACCGGGACCACGACCTTTCTTCTTCTGCTGCATCCGTCGAGGGCACCATAAAGATGTTCCGTTTCGTTTGGCTTCGATTGTTCGATTAGCATAGGAAATGGGGTCGCAGGCTAGAGTGGCTAGCGTCGAGAGGATGCATCGTAAAACTTCGACATTTACAGCCCCTCTGAGGCCCAGGGAGGCCAGGTTGTCAGGTGGGGCACCTCGATGGTTTCGCGAACCGGCGAACCAAAGGTAAACGATTCCGTGGATCGTGAAATAAACTTCCGCTCCGAATGAGTGCCTTGGCAACCTGTCGTGTTGATTAGAGTGGATTCCCCAGACCCATTCCCCAAGCGTTGCCTTTGTGCTGTTGTTCCGGATGTTCCGGATACCCGAGCTGAAGAGTGTCGGAAGCCATCGTGATTGTCATCTGATGGGATTCCTGTGATTTCAGCGTTCACAGACTCGTCGAGGGAGACAGAGAGAGAGACAGAGAGAGAGAGAGAGAGAGAGAGAGAGACAGAGAGAGAGAGAGAGAGAGAGAGAGAGAGAGAGAGAGAGAGAGAGAGAGAGAGAGAGAGAGAGAGAGAGAGAGAGAGAGAGTGGCGAGATACGCGATGAGCTGGAACGTGCGCCCCATGGAAATAGAAGAAAAAAAACAGAAAAGAGGAGACGGAAGCAAACGATGAAGGACCTGCCCGACATCTGTTCACTCTCCGGGCCCGGTCCGAACGTCAGCATCAAGGCGCGAGGTTCATTTCGATGCTAATGAATCAGCATCCGAGGAGAGCAGCCATCCGTGCCCGGGCGTAAGGCGTAATCACTTCCAACGATCGAGGGAGAGACGCAAATTAGAAGCAGAGCAGTAGAGGCTGCACAATAACACCAACAGAAATAACAACAACAGCGGCAAAAAATCAATCTTGAGTACCTTCGGCGTGTTTGAAGGACGTGCGTAATCATTCTTGCGCTACACTCTCTCTCTCTCCCTTTTACTGTCTTTTTTCCTAAGAACGACAGAATCACGGTAACGGAAACGACAATAATCCACCTCATCGACCGAGTGCTTATGCTTTGTGCGATACGCGCCTAGGGGCCAAGGGGCATGTAAGATGCGATAGCAAGGATGCCCGATAAAGGGAATGAGAAGAAACAATTGCTCAGATTGAATGTAATTGTATTAAACGGGTGAGCCTAGGTATTTTGCAGAAGAATCGAGCATCGAGACCTTTGTTAGAATGTAGTTTTGGAATGAAATCTACATAACATTTGAATTCAAAGCCAAGGTTTTCCAAGGCAAGGGGATTCATTGTCTAGAGTTAATTTACTGTAACTGATGTTAATTGTAAAATGTCTTAAGCCGGGGATACATGAAGCGCAAACTCTCGTATAAACTCAGAGTGTAATGCCAAAAAGATTATACTTATGTCAAAAAGATTATAGGCCCACGGAGCGTAAATCCGAGCGTAAAAGCAAGCGTAAACACAGCATCAACATGAAGCGTAGCGTTATGAAGAATTGAATGTTCTACAATCGCTAATATACAGCAACAACATCTTAAAATATATAAAAAGATGTTCAGAAATCAACTTATCCCGTCGATTTATGTTTTTTGTGGCTAAAAGTACATGTAATTGAATGTAATTGCATCATGTAAATGCAGGTGCCCGAATTTAATTGCAGATGACGTTTCGGTATAAACTTTTATGCGATTATGCCTGCCACACGAAGCGTAAACTTTTTGGCATTACACTCTGAGTTTATACGAGAGTTTACGCTTCATGTATCCCCGGCTTTAAGTTCTTGATCTATGAAACCCTATCTAGCTTGAGCTTCAAACGGATACGGATTGCTTGGATCCCAGAATAGAGTAGTCTCACCTTTCCACTTTCCAATCAGAGCAGTGTAGCATGTCTGCTAAACAGATGAAAGTCTGCTAAGCAGATGTGATGCGACGCAAACATCTGATGCGTAGATGTCACATGCATCACGGGCGTTAGCTAGGGAGGTAAAGGCGTAACCCATAGGCGAAGAATGGGTAAACCCCGAACTCAGGCGATTGTTGCCAACCGGGCCGGACCGCCCAAGGTAAACATAAACATGCGACGCGCCACCCCGGTGATTGCGGAAAAGGTTCTACCGCCTAAGAACGAGGCCATGCGGAAGAGAAAGCTACGGCCGAAACGCGTTCTGCAGCGCTGATGTTTGTAGCGCTTGCAGATGTTTTGTAAATCGGAACTCTTCCTATCCGACAAACGTATCGGATAAGGCAGTATAAATAAAGATGACTTCCGAGTAGAGAGGTCAGACAGAAGTCAGTACTCAACCGAACATCATCGTGTAACTTACTTCTTGTCTCCTATGAAGCATTGGTGTCCCCCTACCCTGGTAAGGCCCAATGACTTCCAACGTTCTCCACTGAGTAGGTGAATCACTCACGGGTGATTCACCACGGTTGTCCGGTCAACCTCGAGTCCACTTAGTTAACAACATTGGCTGTCCGCCACGACGGACACCCCGAAACTGCAATCGGCGTACAAACGCGGGTGTTCTAACCAAGCGATGCAAGGTTCCCGCGAGTGTAAAGTTACGCCCATCACAGCAGGTTGTGTAGAGCACCTTCCAACTGCCCCCTTAAACTGTCAAATAAATACGTAAAACTATAGTACAACGCAAAAGGTAAGAATAATTCGACAGAAACATCCGTCCGAAAAGAAATAAATCCTTCAATCGATTGCATAAGGCAACAGTTCCCGGCGGTGTATCGACGTGGTCACAGGAAATTTGATATTCCACGTTTTGCCATTTGAAGTTCTTCTGCGTCGCTGCTGTGCACGCATATCAGGAACAAATTGTCAGCAGGGAGTCTTCCACAGCCGCCGAGAGGTACTTCTACGTTGACACATTGCTCCTTACAACCTTAATTGACACTCTGGCAGCGCACTAGCACCGAGGACCACCACGGAACCCGGTGTTTTCCGGTGGTGAGTAGTTTTTTTTGGTCACCCCGAGCCCAGGATTTTCGTGATCGTACCCGTTGTCGTCACTTGAATAAATTTTGTCCCACGTTCATTGTCTGGCCAGAGGGGGTGCTTGCGATCCGCCCGTGGAACGTGTCGATTTCCGGTCGGCGTGCCAGCGAGTGACGAGTTTGACGCTCGCGGATTTTTCCCGCGTCATCATCAAAACCGCACCGGGAACCCCCGTCACTCACTCGTGTCATGGATTGGTGATGTCCTGGGCCTTAGGGTGACATTCTGGAGAGGCGTCTCAAGGACTCGAAGATTGTTTGTGCCGCAGAAGCCTCGCTCACTCTCCTGCGCTCTCTCTCTCCCTCTCCTGCGCGCTCTCTCTCTCTCTCTCTCTGTAATATATTTTTAGGACCCTCGTACGTCCTGCAGCAAGCTTTCTTTCATTTGGCATCTTGGCCGCGTTTACAAGGCGGTCCGACGAGATGACTAGGACACACAGCGATACTTCCGCACCACAGCCGGGTGCCTTTGATGGCCTTTGTTGCCCTCTCTCGAGCACTCGAGCACTCGGTGACAGCCCGGGGTTCAGTGGCAAGCCATGCCCTTGCCTTGCCTTGCGCTGTTGCGAGATGTGCAAAAATAGAATCATAGCGGCCTGCCCTGGCCTCGGTCCTTGTTATGCGCTCCAGCGGAGGGTACTCACTGGTCCCGGGAGCTTAAAAGATGAAAAGGATTCTTAAGAAAAGCGCGCGCGAACGTGGCGCAGGATCGCAATTCCTTCTTACACTGCAATCAAGGGGCTCCCTGGTTTGGGCGGGATGTATTTGCATTCGAGCGTCCGGATGCCGAGACATCCCGACCAATATCCGCCTACCGTACGGAGCCTACCGTTCGCCAGCGCTCTGGCAAATTCCTGTCAAATCATTCGCTTTCACTGCCAATCGCTCAAGTGATACAATACTTCCTTTCCTTTTTTGCCATGCGGAACATCATGTCACTCGTCCTCCAGGTTTTTGGACGCCAGCAATGGCAGTTTCCTTCTTTTTACAACAAACGCACTAGAAGTTGGGATATGGAAATTCATGTCACACACTTTAACAACAGCATAACCAGAACAACTTCTTGGGAAAACATGCTTCGTTCCATGTTTATTTCAAAACAATTATTCGATAACAATGGCGGGGGGCTTCACGGGGAATTATTGACATTCTGTTTTGGAGGAAAATCAGTTTCGAAGAAAAATCATATTTTCCACAGCACACTGTGGTTGCTCGAGGAAACTCCCAAAAACGTTTTCTATTTCCAATCCATCACAGCAACCATTGAACGTAACCGAAGGATCCGTATCCGTATCATCATCGATCGCACTTATTTGATTTCCTATTTTCTATTTTCCCCTCATGCAACCTTCACACACAGAGAGAATCACACCACGCAGTACACACCACGGCATTCACCTTTTGCAAGGACTTTTCCGGATTCCCAATCGAACGAGGTGAAATTGAAATATTGAACAGTTTGTCCTGTGTGCCAACCCGTGGGATCATCTCGCGCGAGCCCGAACAACAACAACCTAACAACAACAAAAAAGAAATGGCTGCACAGCATGGCCAAAGCGGGATGGATGGAATAACTGGAAACTCGAGGCACATCTCCGGCGTTGGTGGCCCTCGCAACGAACATTGAAGCCACCGAAGAATGGAATTCGATTGATCGCGAAACGCTTGAATGACAATCAATATGGCTCCGAGCTGGCAAACCGTGGCTTTCTGCCGGCGCAGATTCACCGTGTTATGCTGGCCTTCCACGAAGCCCGGCCAGAATCGATATTTGCTCACACCCGGAGCACCCGTCGGTTGGTCGGTCGGTTTCCAATTCACCACCATAGCTCCTGGCGTGAGCTGCAATTGAAAAAGAAGGCCCTCTGGCTGATGCTGATGCTTATGTACCGGGGCTGTGAACGGGTGAGTGAAATGGATCCAATTTAATCAAAAACATAAAACTGATTCCGTGCGCTCCGTGGCGTGACATGGCTTTTCGCTCGCTGACTGGTTGGTCATTAAAAAGGTTCCACAAACCCTAAAATAAAGTGCTCGGATTTTGGGGGAGAGAGTGAGAATTTAATCCGTTCCCAGTGAAACCAGCGAAGCTCGCGCGAATAGCAATCGAGGACATTCGTCATCACCACGCATGGTGGTCGCGGCCCTAAGCCTGATTGCAGAAGCCCCTGGCCTTCACTTCCATCCAACAAAACCGTGCTGCCGTGCAGAATTAACGCACTTTGGTTGGGAATAGTTAAACCGCTACACCGTCGTCGTCGTCGTCGTCGTCGTCGTCGCCGTCATCTTCCTGGAGCAGCGTTATCTCTTCCTTCCAAGGCATCTGGCAATAGTGGGCAGAAGGAAGCCACGCGGTAACTGAGCAATCTTTCCACTGAACCATTACAGGCGGTTTGTCGAGGCTGGAATGGAATTCCGGGGTTTAATCCTTTCGCGCCTATAAAACCCGGATTTTTTACGATTCCACGACTTCCCCGGGATGACACAACACCGTGGCCTTGTCGCATCCCTGGGCAGGCTCCGAATATTCCCGGAATCCTGTTCGCTCACTCGTTCGCTCGCCAACGGTTAATTACAAAAGTTCAAACTGTTTCACTCTAAGCTGATTTATTTTGTTTTATTACACTTAGTCCCATCAAGCGGTGTGGCCAACAAGCCAGGGGGTAAAAAAGGATCTCACACCGACGTCGAGAGGGACGCCTCTTGCACCATCTCCACCGCTGTCTAATCCTTTCGCGGAATCAACGCTATCATTTGGGTTCTGCTTCTGTGAACGTGTGCGTGTGCGTCTGGTTGTGATAAATTTTCGTTTTTCATCACTTTTCCACCTCGCCTATCCACTAGCCGCTGGCGAGCATCAGCTGTAGGCCATAACGGGGGCCGAACGGTGCCAGAGAGAGATAAGCAGAAAATCCGTTGTGGGCCCACCAAAAGCCGACGATGAGGTTCGACGGTCGAGGTCTCTCCATTGCCACGCACACAAATACATAGAGCCACAATTTGCATCCAGCAGGTTCCGAGGTTCCGCGGTTGTCTGCTGCTGTCATAAATAATTGCAAAAAGGCAACCGTTTGTTTGCGTCACGAGGCCACGACCAAATGGGGGACACTTGCGTGGCTCGCGACGCAACAACAATGGGACTCACAATTCGGCACATTTCCGGCACGGATGCTGTTTGCCAGCTTGGTACTGACGATGGTGGTGGCGGCACCATCCGGGATGCCGGATGCTGGAATGACTAGTGCGGCCATGTTTCATTTTAATGGCCGCGGCGCACGGATTCACAGCAGTGAGCAACCACGGCACACAAAGCGGCAATCATGGCAATGAGGCTGAGGATGGTGCTGCTCCTGATGATGATGATGGTGCTGGTGATGATTTGGTTGGCATCCTTTCGGTGGTGATCGCCGTTGCGCGATAATGTTACCGGCAATGAGGTGCAGTATCAGCGAGCAGGCCCATCATCTGTTGGAGAAAGAGAGAGAAAGCGGGCGTTTGCAAAGATGTGCAGCCGCTTTGTAGGTAGCATTATTATGATGCATTGCAGTGAAATGGGAAGCATATTTTTTAAATACTGAAATTAATCATAACATTTGCAGCGTTCTGTACGTATTTTTATGCAAAGCGTTTGTGATTTTAATCAAACGTTTGATTAACTACTTTACAGTTTAATGGCCAGAGGATAATACTATTTGGCACACAAAGGATCGTTCCGTTGGCGTTGGTTTTCACTTCTTTGCTTCTCTTCCTTTGTTACATGAAAAGTGTTAAAGAACATGGTCGCCACTAATCATTGTTATTCCAATCCTTTACTTATTAAGAGTTTTAGCACCTATTTTATATATTTTTAACAATAACATTAGCATTTCACCCTAACGTTTAGAATTCTCATTCTAGTGCTTTATGATTTTCAACCAAAGTAACATAGAGAAATATGGAAAATTCAAACTTTGCAAACAATTTTTAAAGAAAAGAATGTGCTTTATTATATGTTCTAACGTACACAGAAACAAATGACACATAAATCATCCAACTAATTGATTACGCCGAAACAAAGCCTCCCACAATGACCACCTTTCGGGGGCAGCAAGGCACTGTTCACACGCCACGCATTCTGCGCCTGTACCCTGCACAGATAAATCAGAGGCAGATTTACTAGATTTAATTCTCATTTGAAACATTTTTCACAACCGAACCCACACTGACCGAGTGGCGATCCAATTTGTATTGTGGCAGCGATTTGTTTGCTGTCTGCTGTGGGTTCCATTGCTTCTACTACGGCAAGTCACAATACGGTAGCTTCTTTCGTGGCACGAAACGGGAAAAAGTTAGGAAAAACAATAGCGAACAGCCACGGGACAGGATGCCAAAAACGATGCCGTTAGCGCCGGTTAGTGTGCGCCGTTTTAATCTAGTAAATTTAATAAAAATGATTGATAGCCCGCAGCGGGCACCACACCCTGGGCTACTGTAGCGCAGCGGGAATCCGTAGGGATAGAAAAACAAAAAAAAAAGCATAGACAAACACACACAAACCAGCGTGGAAGGGTTGTAATTAGAAAAAACAAATTCCTCGCGCATACGGCGTCGCGACCGTTTCCGCCCTTTGATGGCACCCAGGCAATGGGTGGTCGTTGTCCTGTTCGTCGTCGTCGGTCGTGGCACAAAGTGTTCACACGAATGACAAAATGGAACGTCATGGCAGTTCTGTTTTGTTTTGGTTTGGCTTGGTGTTTTTTCAACGCTCCTCTCCTTGTGTTTTGTGCTAGACTTAGCCAGATAACATTGTGCATCGGGGACGTCACTCATGAAGCATCGGCCATTAGAGCGCTAGCCAGCCAGCCAGCCAGCCAGAGAGTTAACAAATTGCCCAGCGAAAACAAATCGAAACGGTTGTAGGGAACGAAAGAAAATAGAAAAAAACACAAAACGGCCAACCGGATTTGCTGCCGTGTTGGATAATGAGTCCCTCGAGAGATTCGTGTTTGATGGATGGTTAGCACCGGGTTAGGATGTCCTTGCGAGGACACCAGCACAAGGTCCAACCGGGTCCTATCGACTGGCAGTTGATTGCACCAGTCCCAGTACTCAACGACGGCTAGTATCAATATTTGCTAGCGACGTGCATCGAATGCACTTCAATTGCATCAGCCTGGATGCTGCCTTGGTGAAGCAGGCTATTTTTAGCATCATTATCTCACTCCCGGACCGCTCCAGGTGGCCTCCAGCAGATGAGGAGTCAATATAGTGGGCCACTCGCGATGCTGTACTCGATCTCGATCGCCTCGGAACTCGATTCGTTATCAGTGTAATTATTTTTACATCGATCCACTTCGAGTGACACACGAGAGAGAGAGAGAGAGAGAGAGAGAGAGAGAGAGAGAGAGAGAAGGAGAGAAGGGGTGAAGTTACGGTAGTCGATTGATTGCATTGTATGCAGCGTGATGATGTCATGTTCCTCCGAGATGCGAGTTGATTGTGGGTCTAGTGTAACTGCAACGAAGCGTGCTCTCTGATGAACACTAGCCATTAAACGTGATCTGCTTAAACACTAGCTTCTTTTGACGGCATTAATGAATGCTTGGCTCCGTCTGTGGCCTGTACATTTCGTGTAGCTTAACATTACTTCAACTAAAAGAAGGTAGTGG
>NC_064878.1:242500-247500 GCF_943734665.1 Anopheles aquasalis | reverse complement strand
CGCGTTGGCTAATTGTATGCTCTCGGTGCGTAACGATCGCATCGCCGTGATAATTAAGTCACCCTATAGGCATAAGGTAGCGTGGCCGAGCGGTCTAAGGCGCTGGTTTAAGGCACCAGTCACTTCGGTGGCGTGGGTTCGAATCCCACCGCTGCCACACCACAGATGAAAATCTTCTTTTGCTCCCCGGAGGTGTGCATCGCACGCTTTTTCTCATCATCGATTGGCATGCAGAGAACAGACTTAGAACCACTACTTGGGTGATGTTATTTGGGAGGAAATTTTAAATTCTTCCACTCGACAACATGCTGATTGAGTAACACTCAACCTCTGGGCGTTGCATCATGCGACTTTCCGCGACAGCGCATCAATTATCGTTTGATCGCTTCACGGGAGGACCGCTCAACGGTTTTTCGGCAACGGAAAACCATTTCCTCGTGGTCCTTCTCTCTCTCTCTCTCTCTCTCTCTCTCTCTCCGTTCCTATTTATGCGATGTAAATTTGTGTTGCGTGAATGGAACCGCGAACGCAAACGCGAACGCGAACATCATCATCCAGCGCTAACGCGCAACGCCATGAATCTGTCATCAATTTATGTTTCCCTTTCTGCATGTTCCGTGTTTCGTATTTTTGTCGATGTTGCTGCTGCCTAGCTGCTGCCTGAATGAAATCAACATCGTCATAGTGATTGGGTAAGCGAAGGGAGGAAAAGAGAATGTTTCCTTTTGAGCATCGCCAACAACCACGACGACGACGACGACGATGGGTTTCGAAATAGATCATGCCCGCAACGAGACATGATGAGCCGTTTTCGGGCGCGCCCATCGTGAATTCGCCCATCACCGGGCAACTCATTTTCGCATTTTCCATCACTCACATTACACCGAGCGACCGGGTACGGTACGGTGTGGCATCATCATCCGTCTCGTGAAGCACGCGATTAATATACGGCAATACGGGGTGGCTGGTTCGTGTGCCGGCACAAGTGACACATCGTTTGCGGTGGAAATGAGATGAGATTACATTTTTCGCCTTCACCATCGCTTATGATGCGGCGGCATGTGTTCGCTCGTGTAAGGGATCTACGTGCGCTTCTTCGTTTGCACATTGCGTTCCTTATTCTGCCATTACTGCTGCTCACGCGCTTCTCCTTCTGGTGTCACCAATCTTTCTCTCCAATTTTTCCCTTTTCCCCTTCGCTACTCATCCACTCGGTAACTGATGTTGCAACAGACTTTGAAGCACTGTTTGATGAAAGGAAAGGTTTAAATTTCAACGGGATATTAAAAACGAACCGTCGCATGAAAAAGTGTAACAGATAGCAACGTCAGCGTACCATCGTCATCATTACGTGGAATGTAAGACACAATTTGCATCCTTCGTTTTTTTGTTGTTATGCCAACCCAAAGAAACGCACGACACCTGCAGCCTGCAGCTAGGCATTGTAATTAAAAGCCTTCTATTGCCGTGTTCCTTTCAGTTGATGGTGCCACGCGGTACTCCAAACCGACGTGTACTCGATAGATATTGGAAATTCCTCGCTTTATTGGTTTGCCGTATCTGTCAGATTTTAATAAAGACGTTACACGTCACCTTTGACAATCTAGCATCGTTGCATCGTTCAAAGGGGCAAAAAACGCGCAAAACAAAAGGCAAAAAAACTACATGTACCATGCGCCTCCATGTGTACCATGCGCCTCCACGGAAAGTTAAACAGAGTTTGTGGCCATTATTGCCCAAGGTATCTAATTCCCTCAACTCACTCCAAAACCACTTTATATGCTTCTTTTAATGCGTCACATTGGATGTGAAACAAAACGATTGCACCATTTGTAATTTAACGAATATTTGCCCAGCAATCTTTCTGACGAGTCGTGCCGAGTGAAGGGTTCGCACGTGGCTAACTCGTGCACTGGGACGTTACATAAGGCAGCTCTACGGTTTTCGTCAAATTCTTCACGCCCATTCATCGACGGTGGAACATACGAGACACTCGGAAGGGATCCCCACAGAGTTAGTCCGACAGAGTCAATCGTATGAAAACATTTTTTTAATAGTCACACAGCCCACCATTCCACCATTCCTTCCATCATTCATGGGTGACTTCCTTCTATCTATCCTTTCGCACACCCACCCCTGGGACACCGACAAAGTCTCAGCAGCTCCTATCATTTCTGCCATTTTTTTTTTGCTTCTCTCTCATCTGTCGCTTTCATATTAAAGCCCACTTCACTGTCACAATATTTGCCATTCAATTTCCTGCGCAAACATCACCCATCCCCTTCAGTCTTCAGAGCCATCGTCCCCTTCCACCCTCTCCTATGGTATAGCAAATCGGCCAAGCTCGTCGCTGGTTAAGCCGGGCTCACTTTCGGACCGACAACGGCCTCGATGGTTCGCCTCCGTCCGAATCTTTTCTTCTTCTTTGGTTTCGTCGCCTATGCTTCATCGAACTAAGACGGACGACCGGTGCTGCTATACCGGATGCCAAATTGGTCGCTTCCTTGTTCGCTCTTGCGCCTGGCCTGACTGGTAAGACAAGAGGCGTGTGTGTCTGTAACGTTGAGCAATTGGAAATGCTTTAACCTCAAACGAAACGAGCGATTGAAGATTCGTGCATGAAAGATCGTTTAATGATGTTGATGTGTTTCATCGCGTTCCGCTTCGCTGCAATTCACTTCCTCTCGTGAAGGTGTGTGTTGAAAAATGCAGAATTAAACGCCCTCATTACACGCCACAACCACCGCGGCTTTTGGCTGGGTCCCAAAAAATGGCCCCTCGGTCCTACCAGACACTTCCGCCTATTCGCAAATCTCGTCCCATCGCACCGCGTTATCAACGCGCGTGAAATATGATCCGTTGTTTGTGCCAATATCTTATTTTTATTGCTTCCTTCTCTCTTTCTTTCTCTCGACCGTAAACGACCTTGACGTTAACCAGACTCTAGGCACAGCGGCAGTGGCCATTAGGAGTGTGTTTTGATAGCCACCACCATCACTACCACTAGCACGTGGGCCATGTTTGCACAATTCGGTGCACTCGTACTCGGTGAGGCGATGATGGGGAGTAAACAATCATCCACCCACCCACCGTCACACACACACACAGAGCGCCTCTCGATCGGATAAGCGGTCAAGCGAAAGCGTAATGGTGCTCACTTTACATACTCACACCAACCCAAGAGACCGGCCGGCCGGTGGCCAGTTGCCGGTGGATAGTGATGAAATCTGCGATCTCTGATCCCCAAGCCCCTCCCTCTCGCCAAACACACCCTGCCAAATTCCTCACACAACCGACGAGATACGAGAATTAATGGAGGTAAACAACACGAACGAGTGCGATGGTGAAGACGGGTGGCGCAGTAGGCATGGCAAAGCATGGCCGAGGCAG
Organism: Anopheles aquasalis; assembly: GCF_943734665.1. Taxonomy (NCBI): domain Eukaryota; kingdom Metazoa; phylum Arthropoda; class Insecta; order Diptera; family Culicidae; genus Anopheles; species Anopheles aquasalis. The sequence goes on along the minus strand of NC_064878.1, from coordinate 244,110 downwards.
AGCGCAACTCGCAGCGCGCACGCTAGTAGTAAACAGTTTAATAAATACACACTTTTTATCAATTTGCTTCATCTGTGTGTTCTATTTATATTTTATGACCCCCTTATCCCCCGCTCGGTGGTGGGTCCACCGTCGTCTATTGCTTTTGGGCTGCTCGCTTGATTCGGTGAGTGGCGAGCACCACCACCACTCGTCACGATGATGATTACTTTGACAGATGAGCTGACTGGCGACCGCGTTGTAACCGGCTCTACCGGCTTAACCACACGCCGGCCACCAATCGGAGAAGGCGTCGCGCAAAGACGTAGCTTATGGTGTCACAACGGGAATGTGCTGGCTGGCTGACTTTTCAGTGGATTTCATGGCGGAATAAATTAAAACCGGGAGTGACGATCACGTACGACACCGGAAGCGGGCGATGATGATAACCCCGCGAGCGAGGCGAGCTGAGCAGCGAGAACAAGTCACTTGGCACTTGAGCTGATTAGCGAACGGGACACTGGGATGAGGGGGATGAGAGAGCTGCCCCCGCCTTCCCTGGCTCCCTTATAATTGTATTCATTCGTCGCGGCAAACGCGATCGCCGTTCTTACCCTCGGTTCGGTTGCTTGTTCTTTGCTGCGTTCGCGGATCGAAAGTGGGTCAAACTGGTGCGCAGTTCGCCGGCAAACAACAACCTCTCAATCTGCGTGAGCTGTGCCGGTGTGTGCGTGCGTAATGTTGTGCGCACACTCCATACTCTGCTCTCCGTTTTCTCATCTCCAGCTCCCTCTGCCTATCTAAGCGTACTTTATCTAATCTCGCGCGACGAGCCGTTGAGCTGAGCGTCCGAACTCTCGCCATTCGCGGACCACACGTTCTCAAATAACAAAACAACAACCCTCCTTCACGAGGAAAGGGATTGAAAAGCCGAGAGGGTGTGACTGATGGTGTGTATGTACCAGTGTTGTTGGTAAACATCATCACAATTTGCGAATTCGCATCGCCTGCTGCATGTTGCCTGGCTTTCTCACCCGACTCTAGCCCTGCCACATGGCTTGCTGCGATGCGCGAGTTTGTTTATCAATGGCGCGTGTGTGAGAAGCATTCTAAAAAAAAAGGGGTGTTCCAGCCCCCCTGGGCCACGGGGGGCTGGTCCGAAGCCAATGTGTCTAGAAGTAGGGATTCGAGTCCCCGTTTCTTCCTGGTTCGAGTGACGCGATAAGCGACCTATCGGCTGACTCGGCCGCCACCATACGCGACACATCACTCCGGTTGAGGTTAGGTTTCCGGGGTCCCGGTGCGATTGTGATTCCGATGGCGTGGTGTGCTGCTGGATTGTGGCGTGTTTACTGGTCGCCGGTCCACCGATCGAAAGTGCGCAGTTGAAAACTGGCTTTCTTTGTCCTTCAAATTGGATGAGATAAATCCACGAACGGCCGACCGAAACGGTGACGAAAGCTTTTTAATCACCGAAAAATGGCAAATATTAATGGCGCCGCCGAATGAAGTGGCAGTTTTTTCGGTTTCGATCACGCCATCGGAGCCGATCGGCTTTTCAGCATTGCATCGATTTATAATGCTTTTTCTTTCTCTTCGCAATTAGCATCGCACAAAGGATAATGAGCTTT
>NC_064878.1:222500-232500 GCF_943734665.1 Anopheles aquasalis | reverse complement strand
CCGACGTTCCCCTCCGGTTTACGGTTCGACTCGACCGAACGACCGAAAGAGCATTCAACCAGGGGAGCCGTTGTATATAAGGACATTATCACCAATACTCACCAGCTCGGGGAGGACGAGTCCGTTATCACCAACATTCCCATCTGCTGTTGAGATTGCGCACACAGTCAACCCTGACATCTCCTCTTTCTCTTTCACTCGCTGGCTCTTTCTTTCCGATAAAGGACGAAATAGAAACCGAACATGCTGGTCTCCTGCTGCCGCTGCTGCTGGTGGTGGTAGTGGTGCCAGCTGGCTGACCGAAGCAGAAAGTGAAGGTTGGGGGTGAACGACCGGTGTGTAAGGCACGAAGCAACGCGCAGCAGCAGCAGCGATGCGACACGAACAGACCGTCCCGGCACAATTTGACAAGCCGGTTATCGGTGTGTGAGTAAACCACCGGCTCCCCGCCAATCATGCGCACAATGGGGCTGCTGATCCTTGATTTCTTTGTTCAACCAAACACACAAACACAGATACATGCATCTCGAAAATGCAGCGAAGGAGCGGTAAAAACCGAAGCTAGAATGCACCGGCATGGCCGAGCAATGGGTCGCCCAATTGCATCATCCGGATGAACTCGTCATCCACCGCGGTGTTTCCCATCCAATCCTTCGGGCGACGGCACTGCGCCTCTCGCTTGCTCTCCAGCATGTACTCCCAGTACACCAACTGTTGCATCTTGCTATACAGTGCCGGTTTCAGTGAAGCCGGCATGGCCTGCAGGTACGGATAGATATGCGTCATCAGCAACTCGTAATCCGATCCGATGGTCTCGCTATCGAAGCTGTCCAACGGTTCCGGAAGCTGAACGCTTGGTTGACGTGGCTCTTCCTCAGCAGCGGCAGCAGCAGCAGTAGGCGGTGTCGATGGTTTCGATTGGTTGCTACCGTTGCCGGGAGCAGCAATGATTTTGAGAATGGATCTGTTCTCCTGGATCCGATTCGGTGGCAAATTCATTTTCACTCCCGTCCCTGGCACTGCTCCGTTCCCGGCGAAGCTACGGAGTATGATGGGACGCAGAAAGTGCAGCTGCTCGAAGAACGGCCAATCGGTGATGTAGTGCTGCCCGGGACCAACCGCACATTCGGCTCTCAACTCGCGGCGATACGAGTCCCGCAAGCGTCTCCACTTGGACATGAGGGCTTTCTCTGCAAACAGTACGTACCGAATGGGATGTTTTAGAGGAACGATGGCGAACTGAGGAACTGGACACCGGTTCAGTAACTTACTTGGAATGCCCATGATTTGCTCAAGCTGGATCCAACATACATCGGCAGTGCGCCTCGAATGGCGCCCATGTAGGGCCGGATATTGCTCGACGAATCTAATGAATTTCCGGGTAACGGTGAAACTGTTCGGGAATGAAGGACCCTTGGTGGCGATTGGAAGAGCCATCACTGTTCGCGGCTTGAAACGCAGCTACACGGACGGTTACCTGGCGTCGAATGACAGCGGAGCGAGCCACAGCTTACTATGATCTAAATGAAAATTTTGCTTTCGAAGGCTATTTGCAACAGCCAAAGCGTACTGCGTTTGGAGAATATTTGCTGACGAGAATTTAAATTAGACGTTATTTCTTGATATCAATCTGTGCCAACAAATCATAAATCTTTTTAACTTTAACACATTTGTGGTTCAGAATGTCTGCTCGTTAGGACGGACTAAGTTTAATATGGGTGCAAAATAGGCGCATTTTTGAAGATTTTTTGTAAATAAACCATTCCGTCTAATTTTTTCTAGAGGATGCCATACTACACTGCAAATTTTCAAGAAAATGTGGTTCTACTTTGATTTATTGGGAAGATTTATTGACAACTTCATCCTTGGGATCAATTTTAGAAAGGCGTGTCTGCAAAAATGTACCTATGCCAGTACTTGTCGTAGCCACTTGATGGGTCATTTGAAATGTACAAATTGATATCCCTTTGATAGATTATAAGTTTATCCAGGTAGCCCCGACTAGTTTTTATTGAATTTCCAATTCTTCGATTTTTTGCAGCGGATTGAAGTTGAAAAATTGTTCACACTATGATCAAACCAGGTTCGTCGCTTAAACGGGCAAGTCTATTGATTTGGACCAAAAACGGTTTGATCAAAAACGGATTTGTTTGTAGAAAACTATCTACCTATGCATGTTTTTGCTAATTCCATAATAAACTGCAACTTTAGAAGTATAGTTGATCGTATTTTGGGCACGTTTTGTTAACCACTTAACAACCTCCCTAAAGGGTTTAGGTGAAATATAAAATTTGCTGTCGGAGTCCAAAATTCGTCTGTTTAGACAGTTACGTTTATTTCTTGCATTATTATATACAAGTGTTATCGGGATTTGAAGCTCTCAGATCATTCATTTGAAGACAGATAGTTAAATTAACACAATGTAACAGCTTGAGATGCCCGCCTGGACCCTCGGTTGTGGTATGCGGCACAGCAACGACGGTCAACCCCATCCCGGGGCTAGAACAAGAAACCACTTTGATGCCACTAATTAACTGTAAGGCATCATCAATCATGTACCGACAGATGCTGCCGCCAGAGACAGAAGCAGTCAATTTGAGCACTCAATTTATCCACGAGCAATCATTGCGCACGGTTTCGTCGCTCTAACCGCAACGCTCATTACAAAACGCTACCGTGCAAACGCTAATAACGATGATTGCGAGAAATTAAGCCTTTGCCAGCACGATTGTCACGCTTCAAAATGGCAGGGAAATGGCGTGAGGATAAGTAGCTTTCCACGAAATAGGACTAGGAAAACCTGGTCTGGCTGGCTGGCTGGTCTTATGAGTTGAAAGGAAATAAAATAAAAGCTCGTTTCTTTCGGTGACAGCATCAGATGCCCGGTACTACTCCGAATTGCAAAGAGGCCTCAGGACACACGATGGTGCCTGGGTGTGTGGTCCTTGTGTCTAAAATTAACGCCCCGTCTTTAATTAGGCTGCCAATGGTTGTCGTTTCGAGGACGATTGCATCCAACCGAGCGGGGATTCCCGAGAAACGCTTCTTCCTCTGTCGAACAATGTTGTGTCCTGACGAGGACCAGCGACCAGGACCGATGTGCTCTGCTGTGTGTTAGATCCGGTGTGCTGCGTCCTGGTGTAATTAGGCATCATTTTGGAGCATCCTTACTCGGTGACGACGACGGTGTGACAAACTCAAATCAGAGAATAAATTCAATCAGACCGACCGCTTCGTGGCCTCACAGAACGGTGAACTTTGTGCTCTTCTCCGAGTGTATGTGTTGGCGCACACAAGGAAGGAAGTCAAAAGTGTTTGACGGGCGGGCTAGGAACCGACGGGACCGTAGAGGAGTAATTATCCTTTCAGGCCGCTCCGGCACGCCACTCGCAGTTGAGGGGAGGAAACTTTCGTTGAAATGAAGAAAATGACATATAATTTTAATTTAGCCATGCGATAATTCGTACAACGCCTCGGCACCACCGCAAACCAAAGGAACCAAACTGTTAACGGAAGCGTGTCGACGCGAGATGCTGTGGGCCATGTGCCCTGGCGTCGAACGTGGTAGAAGCCAATTCTTGCGAGTCCTTCAAAACGATCGCACACATCGTGGCCCAACCAACCTGAAAAACGGTCTACCACGGTCGTGAAGACTAAGTTTTCGGGCCCAATAGGGGTCGTGGCACGGACCGGTGTTGGTGTTGGAAGTAATTTAAATTCAAAATGTGATCGTTTGCGAGCGAAACTTTTGCTTCGCACACACATATCAGGCCCACCGCCAGAGGTGTGATTCGGGTTCCTCTTCCGATCTCTCTCTCCCAAAGGAGAAGGCCAGTGTTGTGTATGCATAACGCCATGCTATCCCTGAGCCTGAGTGCACCGAGAGCCGACACTTTGAGTGCTCGTCGAAGTGGAAGTGGTGGTGCAAGTTAGTCAGGCGACAAAAAGGGATACTTTCGCGCCGACATCGCAGCCACCACTGAAGCGAGCGGTACGCTCGATTGGAACGTAACAATTCGTCTTGGAAAAATATTGCCACAAAGTTAGTTCGGAACGCCCCGTGGGCCCTGTGCTATACCAGCTACTGTGTGCGCTGCATCCGTGGAGTTCCGTGAAGTTGTCGGTGGTAAATCAGAAGCTAACACCACACTCCGTACAGCTTCGAGCTGAGCCGGTGCAGCGGGGTTTATGAGTTCGGCCGTTTTTGCTCTTCTCGAACCGGCCTTCAGGCCGGTGCGCATACACGTGATGAACTACCAGTCTGGCACTAGTGCTGATGCCATATCCGCGAGCAAAGTAGCAGGATCTGAAAACTCTGGCCAGCGCCGGAGGGATGGGGAAGTATTATAGGAAACTTGATGTTCGATTGCGATTGCACCAGGGGATCCCCAGGCCTTCCCCTTGGGGCGATAAGTCATCGGGGACGGACGAAGATTCGAAGGTAATGCATCATCGGTTTATAGACTTCTCTCTATTGGCAGGATTACGACCCTGGAGGGGGCCTTCCACAGTCGGCTTATGTGGTAGCGTCGATTCCTTTTGATGTATGGTGCGTTTCGTTACTGTCCTCTTGGTTGTGCCTTCAATTGATTAGCCGGACATTCCATTTACGAGCAGATATTGCCTTGGCCACAGTTACAGTGGATACCTGGAAACGGAAGTCGGCTTCTTGTCCTCGCTGGCCAAAGGGGAAACTCGTTTTGCGGTTTATCTGGACTCAGACCTCAGGCCATGCCTGAACAATCCTGGTAGGTAAGTACTCACAGACGCAGCCAAGACTGGAGCCGGTACGCAAAAGTAATACTCCAGTCAAGCTTATCACATCCATTCGGTTGGGAAAGGAAAATTAAGCACGAAAGGGTTTATACCTCAGGTCACATCGGACCTTGCTTCTAAGAACCTGCTACTTCAAGTCCTGACCTGATGACCGTCCGGATCCTTTCTTAGAGTTATGGTCTTTGGTGTTCTTCTGTGAATGCTCCAGAGTGTGGCTTCAATAATATTATTTTCAAATTCAATTCCATTCCCCCTAGGCTCCTCCACTCACTGGGAGATCTTGTTACCACAGCGTGAATCTGTGTGACATACTAACCCTTGGCACTCAACCCACTCGGTGGTTTCGTCTTTGGATGGTGATTTGGTTGATTATGGCTTTCACCGATAAAGCGATCAGAGAGAAGCCATTTGTTCTAGCAGGCTCTTTGTTAAGAATGGTCGCTTTGGTTCCTTCTCTAGGCCACGATGCTTATTGAGGATTGAGCGTTTTCCAGCAACATTTCCAGGATTCCAAACATCCATAAAAACTCCCTCTTCTGGGAAGTCCGAGTTCATATTGCGTAAATACTCCTGCAGCAAAACATGGGTAATTATGATCCTGTATAGAATTCGCAATAAGCTACGTGCCTAGTTACTTTGATATTCCATTTCCAGCGAACGGATCCCTCCGTGTTTCATGACCCCATACCCCTTCCCCGACTATCGATTGCATCGTAAAATGGGGAGCATCCTTTCGCAAACGCAACCAAACAAAAAATGAAACATGTGTTTGGGACGGAATGAGAAGATCTTAATTAAAGGTCCGCCCCCCTCCCATTCGGAGGGATTGCAACATCCGTAACCGAAACGAGCTGTAAACCGGTACGGTTCTCTATGGTGATTTGTGATAAAGTCGATGTCGCTCGGTCGGAAGCTATTTGTTAAACGCATACGCACCAACTCCAGGAGCGTGTGGAGTGCGTGTAATTAAGTTTTAATTGAAAATTCCTCCTGACTACCACCAAAAGCCGTCGCCGTCGGATTTGGTCACTGGAACAGCCTTGAACTGGCGCGTTTTATTACCCCCAACGGCGTTACTTCCGGCGCTTAGGCCGTCGCCTCCACCCCCTGGCGTTACTCAGGTCGTTATGATGCAATCGTAAAAAAGCCAACGAAATGTCTTGTTACTATGTGTTGTCCCGGGGACTCTGGTGCTGATGCCAATAAAAGCGGACCAAACGCTGAAGAATCCGCTGAGGCGAACAGGAATGTTGGTCGAAGGATAATGTACGGTCCGTGCAATCAGTGTGACCGTTGTAGGGAGCAGCCGGTGGAGCAGATTACGAAGTAATTATTCACCCGGGCACCGCAACAGGACCACTACCATCCGTAGAGGAACTCTATAAATCATGAACAGAAATGAGCGACAGCGAGAAGACAACGCCCAAACCGCGAGTGTGTTTGGCGAGTTCTCGTTGTTTCTGTTTTCGGAATCGAGATTGAATTGCATACCCGCGGCGCGTCTCGCTCTGAAAGCTCAGCATGATAATTATTTTCCAACCGTTTTCCCGGCCCAGGCCCAGGCCCAGCTTGCTTCGATTTTAATTTAAGCAGCAACCACATTCCACAGAAGCGGCGCAAAATGATGAAACTGGCTTCCAGGAGATCTAGACGGCTGAATGGAGGACTGTTTTTCGTTTTATATTTCCCAAGAATTCAGTTCTGCTGGCCTGCTCGCCTGGTCTGGTCAGTCAGTCAAGCAGAGCCGACAAGCTCTGCGATCATTTCCATCACAACGACGGTTTTCATCATAATCACGGTCCAACGGGACAGGGACATTACATTCCTGTCAATGCTGCAATGCATTCACCGAAAGGAAAGGTATTTTTAGTCCCACAAGGGAGGCCAAACCATAATTCATTCATAGTCCTGGAAGTCCTTTGAGCGACTGAACTAGCTTCCTTTCGTGGCCATCGTCCGGGAGTTTCTCCCGGGAAAGGATCCTGTTGCTTTCGCTCGATTCTAAATTAGAAATTCCCACCACTGCGGAACCACTGTGGTGTGTATTGTCTCAGTTTCTCCAACAACGAAACCACGCGTCTGTCACGACACTGGAGACCATCACGCGGCCACGCCTCGTGGCATTCCTGCTTCGCGGGATCACGAAAAGTGCCCCGCTTGTGCCCTTGTCCACAGGAACCGGGTGAAACGGGACCATCGCCGATAATTATGGTAAATTATGGGCCCATGGAAGTGCGCTACACTAGACCGCGGACACGCGGGCTGTCATGAACTGAACAATGGGCTAGAATGGGATATTAATATCAATTCTTGTGTAGCGAAGGGCGAGCAGCGGGCCCCACTCGAATTCCGGGATGGTACCGTCCGTTCGCCGTTCCCTCAGGACACTAACCCCTAATAGTTTAAAGAATGTGTGTTCAGGAGTGTCACGGTAAACGGGTCTGGGGATTGGGTTACAACCGTGCGCGATGTTTTCATAATTAAATGTTTGATCAGTACCATCGCCTGGTGTGTGTCGTGCTTTAATAAAATCACTCAACCGTCACTCCGAAGGAAAATAGGGCACTCTTGAAGGTACTTAACGTACTTCACACATCATAAGATTGCTTCTGATGGACACTATTTCAATAAAGCATTCTCACTCTCTCACTCTCTCTCTGCAAGGCCAGTAGAAATTATTCAATCCCAGCACTTTCTTCCCTTCTTTTCGCTGCTATCCAATTTCAACATTTTTCAGTTCTAAATCCGTTTCAATTTGAACCACAAAACAGAATGCTGGCTGCTGTGTCCCCCGGGAAAGGACAACCGACATCCTTTTATGCACCGGAGAACCGGGTGTTTCCCGGGAAGCGAAATTCAATCTCTAGGTCGGTATTTGGGTCGATACTATTTTATCATTCTTTTCTTTTTCACTTTTTTTGGGTAAAAGTTTCCATCAATTTTCCATCCCCTTTAAAATGACGACCGATGATGGTCATGGTTTGGATTGTTGCCCTCACAATCCCGCTAACCACACAGCTCACAACGCAGCTAATAATATCATTTTTCTTCTGCAGGATGATGACGATTAAATACAATTTCAATATTGATAATTGGATCAGCACGCAGTAAGCGCAGAGTGACACAAAACGCCATGGGTCGGTTGACAGTATGGCGTTCGTCCCCTGATGCGACCCAGGAAGATGACGGGTTTTGGCAAGTCTTTATCGCCCGCCAGCCAGTCAGCCAGCTGTGTGGTTGTACGGGGTTTTCTGGCGATTTTTTCGCGAATTCACACGTGCCAGAGCGTTTATGGCCGTGCGGAGCACGTGTGCGTCACTCCGGTTGTGCATCCTTCCTCCTTCCTGGCCGGGTTATATCTATTAGTTTACGATTATGATTATGTTTTTCCTTTTAATACGAACGCGTACGACATCACACTGCCAACCAACGCCACGCCTGTTTCATCTGGGAAGGATAATCTGGTATCGACGTCCCCTATCGACGGTGCTGCTAGATAATGGCGGTACCCGGGGACCCCGGGTGCCAGCTTGGGAAGCCGAGGGAATTGATTTTTCAATTTTCACTCCACAAAACCTTCTCTCGAGAAGTTTTAGAAAAAGCGAAAGGGGACCCAGGTCCCCGGATTGGCCCATTGTAAAGCCGCGCCGTACCGCTGAAGGGATGCTAAACCCGGAAATAACGATGTTTCCCTCACGGGTTTCCGATGGGACCAGAGCCACGCAGATGTGTTCAAGGAGGACCGTGGGACAGATCGTTATCCGTTTGCACAACACTCACACAATGTGAATGGCATCACGATGGATTATTGGCGTGCGGAAACAACAGGAAACAAAAGGAAAGGATGAAAACTCGTGGGTTTATTTGGTAAACCTGTTGACAATGAATGCCGTTAATTAATAACCTGCCATCAACGAATCGAAATTAACCGGAGGCGCCGTTCTGCATTGCTGCTGTTGCACTCAACGAGATCAAGACTATCAGCAGTAATGGCAGCTAGAAAAGGGGTCTCGATGCGCATTGTACGGTGAGGCCATTGTCTGCAGGGAGTTGATTGCGAACCAGTTGCAGACGCTGCTTTCATTTAGCATACAAGCGAACCTCAATCTCTTATGTTATGAGAATAAACAAACCATAAAGCTTCCTCCTTTCCTTTCACAATTAGCGATGGGTTTTGATATTTAATCAACGTTCATTAGACCAAAGTGCCTAGTCCACGAGTGCACGTGGAAACAAAAGTAGATCCCCCTTGGTGGGCCTAAGCGGCTTCGAAGATTTCGCGGCTGCCCAAAATCCCTTGACGCATAGGCCTTGCGTGCCAGGCCGTGTTCGACGCGTGTCCACTTTCACCTCTGTGGCCGGGTGTCCGATACGCCGAACCTAACGGCTAACGATGCCCAGGATCTAAGGGTTCGCTCCGCGTCGGTTCGAGTGTTTTGTTTCGCGCGTTTTCTTGGCTCTGGCCCTTTTACTGCCATCTCGGGGGAGCGTTTCCTCGTTAGCGGACTCGCGATCCGGCGTCGAAGGTCGATTCAATTATGCTCCCTCTTTCTCTCTCTCTCTCTCTCTCTCTCTCTCTCTCTCTCTCTCTCTCTCTCTCTCTCTCTCTCTCTCTCTCTCTCTCTATCTCTCTCTCTCTCTCTCTCTCTCTCTCTCTCTCTCTCTCTCTCTCTCTCTCTCTCTCTCTCTCTCTCTCTCTCTCCGCTAAGTCCTGGGCCACTGTCCTGTCCTCGGCCTCAACGGGGCCATAAATTTTGCTAATTCGCCACACACGAAGTGGTGCGTTAAGTGTGCCATTTTCGGTGACACACTCCAGTGCTCCGGTTCGTACAATTGCGTATTAGCGATCACGCCGAGGACACACACCGAGGACCAAGGAGATTTGTGGCGCACAAACACACTCCCATAGGCTGAGGCTTTCAATCAGAGGGGAGTGCATACTGTGAGCCATGAGCCATTATCAGTCGCGAAGATAATTTCATTTTGGAGTCTCGTAATCGCTCAACATCACCACGGCGTGCGGCATCATCATCACCCTCACGACATGAAATCCGCTCATAAAACGCATAAATATTCGTTTGATTTGCGTATCCGCATGCGTTTTAGGGACCTTCTTTCAGGCAGGATGACTGCGGTCATCCCGCCTGCTGGCAAACACACTTTCACGCGAGAACCGATAACTCATTCAAACACACAGCCACACACAGGAGGGAGACCTCTTATC
>NC_064878.1:132500-217500 GCF_943734665.1 Anopheles aquasalis | reverse complement strand
ATTTTCGTTTCTTTTACGATGGTTTTTAGGCCGACTACCTACTGTCTAATCGTAGCAAACGTCTAAAGAAAATAGACGAAAGCGCGAGCACGGGATGGAATGAAAGGACTCCCAGGGCCAACGGACCAACGCAGCAGCTCAGCGATCATCTGGCATTGTAGAAAACTGCTCCTTACCTTTCCTTCTTTCTCGTCCGATTAAAGGGACACCCAAACCTGTCCTGACAAACATCATCCCACATCCTTTTAATCGTTTCGATCGTTGTTTGTGCTTTCTGCTTGTCTTCCAACTTTCCATCGTAAAAAATATCGTTCCCAGCATCCTTCACGCAGGGAACCCAAAACGATAACCCTTTAAAAAAGGAAAGCAAACAAACCACGGCGCACAACACCACCAAACAACAACAGGCTTTGTCCTCGTAAGTAACCGAAGAAAGGACCCAGGGATGACACAACGCGATCAATCATCATCTTCCTGTGTGGAATGAATTTAATTTTTCTCCCAGTTACATCGCATTAAATCTTGTTTCTCAGGACCGCGTATGAGGGAATTCCGCCCCGTTAACAGCTGTTTCTGTACTTTTTAATTGCATTTCGTGTGTCAGTCAGCCAGCCAAGGCAGCCAGTTGGTTGTCGTTAAACATCGACATCAAAAACGATTCGCCATCACGCATTTTTCGTCAACTTGAATAAGTTTTCACCAAACTCCCCGCGAAAACTCATCAGCATCTGCCAGAGCCCGGGAAAAACAGTACGATTACACGTTAAGCACGTAATTTCTTACCTCGTCATCCGCTTTACCGATGCCTCATTATGCTCATGCTGGGCTCATGCGGCTGCCAGCATAAAATACCCTTTGAATACCGTGGAATTATCCAGCACAGGCACCACCAGCACCAGCTGACGGTTTTTCTTTCGAAGCACGAATCCCTCTGCGCGTTGATGGCATGCCAGTTCCACCTCACCACGTTTCTCCTCTCCGCTGCCATCCTGCTCACAAGCAACGATCTCCTCTTCCTCTTTCTTCGGCGCCGCATGCGAGACGAAAAACATATGAGAAATTGAAATGCTTTTTTTAAATTGTATTCCTCCAACAGAATGCAACTCGCTGCGGAAACGGCGCGTTACGGAGGCGTGAGGTTCACCCATGAATCCATGAATCGAACGATTTGCCTAATTTGTTGCTGGCTGCAGTTGAAAGATGTTGAACACGAAAAAACGAAATTCGTTCGATTCGCTTGAAGGCTTCACGCCTTTAGCCACCATAAACTCAGCCCCCTCAAAAAAAAACCCATCAGCTGGCTCCGGCTCAACGGTGTTGCGTGAGATAACATGTTGCATGCCGAACATGGCGTCTGTTTCGGAATGCAACGGGGACCGCAGAGGGGTTCTATTGCTCCAATTAGAGCGTAACGTTAAAGGTGAAAGTGACTGTCACTGGTCAACGCATATCGTTTATTTTTTTTTGTAGGCCTTAAATGCGTCCCTTCTTATCGTGTCGGTTGTATGCCAAAGTTATGATTAATATACGGTCGAATATATACGGTTAGCCGTTATCTGCCAGATAGCAACAGGCAACAAGCCGTGTGGTCGTAAAGAATCATACCTTAGATAAGATTAAGACCACGCAAACATTCCAATTGCTGGTCCACTCTCTAATAATGTCAAACAGTTTTTCCTACTCGCTGGCCTAAATGGCATTTCATTAGAAAATAAATTAACAACTCCTACCGAATTGCTGGAGCAATAACCATCCCGGAGTGCAGTAAATTCAACAAATGTCTCTCCCCCGGGATTACGGACGTACAGTTTCAAATTTGCCTAAAACCAATCCAAACAATTGTGGCCGGAAGCTATTGACCACGCGGCTCGGTGTAATCGGTGCCAATGCCTGCAGACTATAAAAAGTAATTTACTCGCTCTTGCCACTGCCAGCGAGAAAAAACACCCCTGAAATGGAGCAAATTACGATCGTCTCCATTACATTTTCGGGCACTGTAAGCGGGAAGTCGTTTGGAAGTACGCTCTCGGTGGCTCACGGACACTGGAACATGGAGAAACAATTGCAAATGACATTGGTCTGCGTTGGTCAGACACACAGCACAGTTCTAGGAGCGGCCATCTAGGCAATGGATGAGCAAGGACAAAACCTCAAAAGCGTTCCTCGTTCGTCTCGGTTTTATGTTAAAACGATATCATAACATAAATTTTTATTGTCCAACCAAGGAGCAGCCGAGACTCTCTTGGTTGGACTTGTCGAAATGTCCAGACTTTTAATTGAATTAGGTTTCAGCTCAGGGACTGGTTGGAACTTGGAATTGGAGTCGGCCAGAGACCAAAATGTGCTTTCGATAAATCGGCACGAAGGCGCTCAGCGGATCAACCCGGAATAGCCTTCGCTAGACCGTCTGCACGGCCCAAAACCGATGCGTAAAAAAACTCCCTATGATAAGGACAACTGTCACCAATGACATTTATCGTCCTCTCGTGCTTCTTCTCCGCCCGAACGCCCGCCCGACCAGCTGACAAACGGTGGCCACTTATTCCGATTTGTCTCCCCTCGGGGCCCTGGCAAAAAGCTGCCTGGCCACAGACCGGCCACACTCTCGCTTGCGTTCTGCCGTTTTTCCTGCTTCAAATTTCGACCAGATTAGATAACACTTGGCCAAAGTTTATGACGGTTCGCCACACAAGCTATCCGAAGTGACACTACCACCGTGAACGGACATCGGACCGACCGACCGACCAACCGACGACAGGATGCCTCGGTGTCGATGGAAGGAGGACGAAGATCGTTTTCTTGGTCCTCTCTAAATCCTCTTAAGTCGATTGTTTTTGTTCGTGCACATCGTGTTCCTGTCTCTGCTGCGGAACCGTTCGCTGCTGCTTGCTGCTCTACTTATTCCCTTTTCACCGCCTTCATCACTCAACGATTGCATCCTGGTAATTAGCCTGGATCCGCCTGACTGGAGCTCGTTATACCATCCTTCAACACCATCCATCAAGAGTCCGTTAGCTAGGACAACTGACTGATGGTCGAAGAGACTGACCGATGGTGCGATGGTCATCTATTGCACTTTTGATTGACGACCTTCACCGGGGAAGGGGACCCGTCTGTAAAGGATCATCAACATCAGAAGGTGTCGATGGGTCCTGCAATTCGAGGAACTCGTTCCCAAGGAATTGGTGGTTTTGTTGCGATAATGAGGGTCAAGGAGAGAAGATGTTGAATAGTAACTCCACGCTAGGCTTTAGGTCATCAGTCATCAAACTGTTGAGTTACAGGAAGAGGTTTTCCCTAAACACAACCATCGATGGTAAAAAATATCTCTAGCTCTAGCAGTACTTAATTTAGCGGGCATTCTGCATTCTGAGCCACTATGCCACTATGGGAGGATTATGGCCTCCCTTTATCAGAGAGTGAAGATAAGGTATTTCATCCACTTCACTGTACCACAGTAGCACACGTCAACCCACGCTGCCGATGAAGGCAAAGTGCTCCAAATGGCCGGCAGCTATTTTAATTAGAAATTCCATCCATCTCGTCTCGATTCGATCCCGAGCCAAACCAAGCCACCGGTCGGTCACCGGTGAACCAATCTCGGCCTCGGCGAAAATACACACCCTAACACCGTCCATTATCAGCTTACCAGGGCGGTGGGCAATAGCGTGGGCCTCTGGACAAGGCTTTTCCCACGCAAAAGTTCCGTGATGTTACCCATGCGATGATGCTGGTCAGCCTTGTGTGGGCCGTCGGTTGGTCAGTCTGGCCACCAGTGCTCCGATTTGCGTATGCAAAACAACGTAATCCGAGCTTAGAATATCAAAATGCAGCATTCTATCCCGTGGTTCCCTCTTCTCTTCATCACCACCTTGCTCCTCATTAAGCGCAGTGGCCAGCAGCAGCAACATTCCACATTCCACGGATCTTCCGGAAGATGCAGACGAATGCTGAGACAGATTATGCGAGCACGAACATCAGTTTTAATCAAAATTCCTTTTCCCGGGCTCCATCCGGCAACCATGATATCTTTCGGTGAACATGCCCGTTCTCCTCCCGGGTAATCGGACACTCGGTCATCCACTTCTCGCCCCGACCTGAGGCTGGGATAATATCGATCATCTTCCAACAATTTATTCCCACTCAAAAACACTTCACTGCGAGCATCCAACCCGGAGGATGTGCCGGGGCGAACAAGCGCACCAGCGAGAAAGTTGCCCCAAAAGGACAAGGCCCCGGAACCGCAAGTTGATCGAATGGCGGCGCGCGGATGGGCTGGCTGTCCTGGCACTAATTACTGATGCAAGCAATTCAACATTTTAATTACGGCAATTAGTTCAAACCTGATTAAGAGCTCAACTTTATCATCAATGCCCTACCCTCCCTCCTCCGCTAGGCTCTTCTCGCGGTGGAAAATGGTGGAAATGGAGAAGAAAAACATTTGTTTTGCTCAAAATCCTGCCAGCGGCCAGTCGGAAAGAACGCGCAGCGAACAAATGGTAAAGACACAATCCACGTCCAGAAACCCGCGGTTTCATCCTATTCCTGGGTCCCATCTTTGCCATCTCTTCTATTTCGTTGTCCTCAGAGGCTGTCACTTTCACGAAAATTCGATTTTTTTTCACCCACAATTTCGTCACCCACGGGGGACAGCAGCTAATCGGTGCTGGTATAGAACGGAACCCGCGTCCGAGGACCAAATCACCGCAAAATCGGGCCAAGGTTTTGAATGATGAATGCTTCTTTTGGGGTGCTTCATGATAGAGAGAGGGGTCAGCAGAACTCATGAATTATGAAACGATATGGCAATTTCGGCAGACAGGCCACTCCGCGAGCGGAACCAAAAACTGAGGAGAATAAAAATGAATACAAAAAATCGGAAAAAATCTCTCCATCTACCGACGTATGGAGAACTCAAGTTTCGGAAACAAAAAGCTTCAATTAGGTGGGAAAGAAAAATGAGATGCCTGGCAAGTCTCGGCCCAACGGCATAAGCGGATTCCGGCTTAGAAGTTGGTCGGAAGAAGGAACCCAAATTGGAGCCAGACTTTAAGATTCCTTTAATTCAAGACCTTTTTGCGCGATTCACGAAAAACATCATTCCACGATGAGAAGGATTCCCATTCACCGTACTGACACTTGGAAGTTTAAAATAAATTAATTTCAATCAATCAGTGTGCCCGCGAGGTGATGACAGGAAGATGGACACGGAATCGGACATGACTTTAGCATTTTCTCTAATTTGGTGCCTGGACCAGAAAAAATGGTAGGGAAAATCCGGGAATTCCTAAAAGAAAAAACTGGAACAAGATTCCAGATATAGAACAAGGCGAAGGTCCTTCCCTCGGAGTGACTAATGCACTACGTTTGAGTTTGCCCGGGTGTGGTGGTGGCCAGTTTCCTTCTGACGACTAAACAAAAAGGACGAAGCACTGGAAAAAGGGAAGAGGGAGAGCACAATCACAATTCCGCTTTTCCACCACATAAAATAAACCCCCATAATTTCGAACGCGAGCCTCGAAAACGAGTGGAAAACTGGCTGGAATGGATTAATAATTTAATGGCCAGCGTTTTGTAAGGAGGCAGCGATAAATTCACTCGGACCGACCTCGTGGCCAACCTTTTATTTTCGTTTTTTTTCCTCCCTCGGTTAGGGGGCTAGAGGATTATTGTCCTGGACTGCACCGTTGTTATCGACGCTGAGTTGGCAGTTTTCTGCTGGAAGGACACTCGCGCACGTGTTCCTGGGTCCCGTTCGCCAAAGTTACTACCCTCCAGTGTGCCTCAGGTAGGGAAGGAGGTGGGATTTCCCGATTAACATCGAGCGCCTCGGAACAAAGAAAATCCGTCCGCAATGTCCACCAAACGCTGCACCCCTTCGAGTCGAGTGAGTCGCCGGGAAAACACGCTCCGGAATGTGCACCATCATGGCCACACATAAGACTCCCATGAGAGGGACTACCTCTTCAAACTAATTTCAGTCCATTTTAGAGCAAAGAAAAAGGCCGGTGCCGGACCGCGCGATGTGCGCGATTAGCATCGGAACCGATTTAACTAAGTGCCCGCTAACCGATCACTAAAACTCAACTGTCGGGCTCGTTCCAAGGAAGGGCAATCGGTTCTGGATGAACACAAAGACACAGCTCATTCTGAGGGATGGACGACGATAAGACGCCGAAGCGGTCGATCCCATTTCCGGAGGAGCGTCTGAGGCCTAACACACTAACGACACCCGACGGGCAATAACAATCAGAGAAAGTATCACTGTTTGGCCGAGTGAGAGAGAGAACGAGAGCATCTCTGCATCTCCACAAACAGACAGACATCATCATCATTATCATCATCATCGTCAGGCGAAGGCATTATCTTATCGGAGGACAAGCGAAGGTGGTAACGTACCACATTCTAATGTCATACGCCATTTGTTGGCCACCACAACCACCTATTCGAATTGGGATTTATGCCTAGATGCCCTTCCTCCATCGATGGGTACCAAGATCGTCGTTCGGGACTTCGCTTTATGATTATTGGTTTGAAGCAGTAGCAGCAGCAGCAGTAGCAAAGTGTTCGAGTTGATGCTGTGCAAATTTCTCCCCAAAAAACACATACCACGTACACCATCACGCGCCGTATGTGCACGTGACGCCTTATGCTTTACGACGTGCCGATGATGATAATGTGGCCCCGGATTGTACTTCGTTCATTTGGCCGGAAAGGCGCGATGCGTTTTGTCTTTGCTTTCACCGCGTCATTGGGGACAGAGGTCGCGGCGGCGGCGTGTTTCATCTTGCTCTGCAACCATGCAACAGCAGCAGAAATAGAAGCAACGGTACTAATTTGGACACCCAGAGGGACCCCCGCTTGAAATGGATCGGGATACCGATTCCGATGTTAGACCAACGAGCACGAGCACGAGTGCGATCGCGATATGAATCATAATTTACTTTTACGGGACAGGGTTTGTCGATTTTTGAAAACAAAGGATCATTATTTATGATTAAAATGCCGCACATAATCACACAAACACACATCCTGATACGGGATGCCACACGCAGCGTAAAATTATCTTTATTGCAACACATAAAACATAATGCGCGCGCCCTCTCTGTTCGGCTCTTCGGCCTGTGTCATCAATTGCCAGCACATAAATGTTTATGCTGCGATGGCCTGCGTGCGCCGTGTGTGCTCAATGAGGCTCCGCTAGCCAGACCGTGGCCAAGGTTCGGACAATATTCCTAGCCACGAAAGGTGTCAACAAAAGCGGGAAGATAGTGCTGGGGGCGAGGTGTGAAAACTCATCCTTTGATTGTTGAAGATGGGCTTGAAGAGAGCATCGTTAAGATGGCGCCGCCCCGGCAACCGGAAGTATAGTCTGTTTGTTCTGTTCAAATATTCCCATTTCCCTACAAACGACCCCATTACTGCAAGACGCGAGAAACCATTCAGCCGTTTCGAGCCCCAAATGCCGCGAAGGAAGTGACCAAGACCCATGCTTGGACCTTCTTGGAATGCATTATTTGGGCCGGCAGGCGGTAGAACCCTTCAAACAAGCCGCATGCCGCCAGATTAACAACAACTTCGAGAGTCCAGAGAGAGCGAAAGAATATCGTGAACATCATCATCGCGAATGCGCCACGCGTGGACACACCGAGTGGTAGTGCTGACCACACGAGACCGCCCTGGCACTGGCCACTCTAACCACAATGTCACGTTCAGACACACCCTTTTGCGCCTGGCCTGGCCCCGAGCGGAGGACCTAACCGCGTAATTAAATACGATAAATAATTAATACCGATGCAAATCCCGAAGCGTGACACATGCTACCCACTCCACAGCAGGGGGGAGGGCTGGCCGCGGAACAGACCACAATAACGCAATCTTAGAAGCGGTCCAAAGGGTTCTTCAGTCGGCGGCGGCAACTACGGCGAAGACGTTGAGGTTTGAATTTCAATCAGCCATTACTCATCGCGCACCGCATCTAGTGTGAGTGTTTGCCCGGCCGCCCGGCCGGCTTGTGTTTGGAGTGCGACAAGTGGACGGTGCCGATGGTAAAAAAGAAAAGAAAGAAGCCAATCGCGCCACCACTGGCAAATGGATGAGGAACACCGCATTGTCCACCGAACGTCTTTGGCGGTGACGCAGCGTTGCAGTTCATTAGCGAAAACGCGTAAACAACGCAAAGCCAACCATGGATGGTTCCATGGCCAACTTGAGCTTGGCCTGATGACGATGATGCCGCCGCCGCCGTGTTTTTGCACAACTTCGACCGGTAGCGCCGCAATCATAGCTGACACACCCCCTGGCGGTGGTAGTTTGTGAAAAATCTTTCGCTGCTGCGCCTCCTTTGATGAGCGAGACTGAGCGAGAGCGAGTCTATTGACAATTGACGCTTCTCCAGAGTTGTCTCAATTGATAGAAGCCCTGGCCAAGCCTATCGCCCATCACCAGCCATCGGCCGAGTAGTTGCTACGCTGCTTGTTAATTAGTTGCGCGAATCAAGTGGCCTTCTAGTGCGCGCTTTGGCTCGGACGTTAATCGGATGAAGCGCTCTCTGGCGAGGCACGGTGCATTATGCAACAGTTCGTCCCAAAAGCGTGTAGCATCCTGGAGTTTGATTGCTGTTTGGGTGGCTTGAAGACTCTAAAAACGCACAACGGTGGCATGTGCGCGATGAGGGTAAGGGTACATCCATCGCTAAGCACTTCAGAATCGGAGAGCTGCCAGCCTGGCTGGCTAGCTGGCAAGTCCTCCGCCTAATGTTGACCGAAGCGATTCAACGACAACTGTATTCACTTAAGTCTTGGCTCGTCTAGGAATGCAAACATCTCCCTCCAACAAAACACGAGACGACCGAAGAGGAAATTATGAACGAGTAGAGGAAGAGAGAGCGGGGTGGTGTACGGTACCGTCCGATAGTTGATGTTTGATTATCCCAACCCAAGTGTTCATCGACTGTTGACGAACTGTCTGCTAAAGTACTGCGAACTGCGAGGCCAATATTTGACGAGATAGCTTCTGCCATTTGAAGGTCACCATCAGTCTCAGTCTCACTCGGTGTGAATGTGGCCGACAGGGGCTCCATCACCGACCAAGCGCCGCGGAAAGGGACGCGACAAACAAAACACTTGACCAATCCCTTTCGATGATCCCATCCAAAGGTAGTACAAACGGACACCATCGTCAACAGGTCTGTCGTTATGCGCCGTAGCCGAAGTTCTCCGCGTGTTTGTTTGTGTCTTTTGCAAACCGTGGCCGCACCGAGGCGCTCGAAGCGAATGCAAATGAATCACACCAGTGGAGAGGTTGAATAGGTCACATTGTTACCGAAAGGTTCGCGAGGCTGGAAGTTGAAAGTTGACGCATGACGCTGGCGCCATGATGCACGGACACTGCACACGGGAGGAAGCAAATGGTCTAGGGTGACCCCAGGGTGAGCTAACAATTTGTTGCCCAAAGCGCATTAATCCTAGCGTAGGTGTGGAGGGATGCGTCCAGATTAGATTGATGTTACCGCGTGGCCGATTGATCGGGAACCGATAATTTTATGCAAATTGACATGGACCTATGGAAGTTTCCATCAACATCGGCGCTCCGTGGCAGCGGCCACTGTTGAAGGCCCTATCCCGCCAACCCTGGCCCTGTGCGTAGGAGGTGCCAAAACCCTTAAAAGGTTGTGTCAGGTTTCATCAGCGCAACGTCGAGTGTCGCCCGTGTGTGTGTGTCTCGCATACCCTTTTCCAAGTGACACGTGTTCCACGGTGAGCACAACCTTCTCTCGACATTGACGACCACGCCGATTGACAGAACTTATCTGACAGACACAGCGACAGACCATCTCCGATTCCGCTCGAGACACCCCAAAAAGGAGGGTGTGAGGGCATTTGGAGAGTAGAGCTGCCCCCTCCGTCTGCCACTTAACAACTGCTTCTCATTCTGATGCTAATACCGGGCACCACAAACTTCCGAGAGCTTCCAAAATAAGCTCTCGAAGGTGATCTATTGATTATGGGGTTGTTTTCGTTTCGGTTGCTGTCCTAATCGAATTTGAATACTCTTTAGGTCCGAGAGGCCGGGAACGGGGACCGCTTTTTGCCAGTTGGCAGAGACCATTTAATGTTTAACATAATTCTGTTAACAATCGCACCCCCGTCAGCCAGACACGTACTCAAGTTATATAGTCAAGAGCTTATCGTGAATTTTAGATGGTGGCAGTGGCCATTCACTCAGCGATCCCCGTGCTGTCCTCGAGGCAATAAAGGCAATTGGATTCATTCTAATCAAACCAACAACCAAGTGCCGTTCCCTCGTTCTACCTAATCAAAATCTAAACCAATGTCAATCAACTAACGTCGGAACTGACCACAGGACACTCACGTACACAGGCACGCACGTCCTTGCTGCGTTGATGAGAGTAAAATACACTCTCGATTTTACATCGAAATACAATTCGATTTTTATGGTCCTTTCCTGTCCCCACGTAGAACACAGGGACACGCACAAGATTTAAGAATAAAATTCCACTCGAGTACAAGCATTACGCATTATCATAAACCACCATTAAGGGGGTGGAAAATGTAGGGGGCCGCTTGCTATTATTAGTAATAAGGGTGGCCACACAGTGCACAACGCAACCCTCTTCAAGTGGGCCAACCATCCTTTTCCTTTTCTACTTTTTTCGCTCAAAGTAGACTGACGAGCTTCTGGCCACACTGACTGCCGTGGCGATCGCTGTCCACTCCGTTTTTCGCTTGACACTTTCGTACCCTTTTTGCTCCCATTTTCCTTTCTTTTCTTTGCGTGCGTGCGTGCAAGCAAATGTGATTCCATTTATAGCAACAAAAGAACTCGGCCACCGTAAGTACCGTGACCAGGACCTTCAGCACAAACGTGGAAAACCCACCGAGTCACACACACAGCACCGGCCGCAATGGTCTCCCAAAAAGTGGCATTCATTTCCTGACAAACGTCCTAGGCAAGACCATTCCATTACCACCGCTCCCGGAGGCCTTTATAAAGAAATCAACCTCAATCATCCCTGGCTGAAGAAGGACGAAGACGACGTTTGGAAGGAAAATGACACTTTGCAAGCACACTTTTCCAGCAAAAAAAAAGAAGAATTCGGAGCGCCTCTCGGTTTCTCCGGGTTCACAAATAATTTAGATGTCATTTATTTAATCAGTGTAGTGCGAGGCCATGCTATGCCGGAAGCGTAACAGCGTGCTCCAACCCCTTTTTTCTTGTAAAGAGTTCCCGAGCTCGAGACGAGACGAGACATGAAATTGGAATCCACAGGGAGATGCTGGGTACAGTAGCCGGTTGGGTGACATTTCTAGCGAGGTGACCGGAGACCCCGGAATGCTGATCTGATCTCAATCGTTTGCAAAGTGCACCCACAGTTGGACCGAAAGGACGAAGCGACAGAACAGAAGCGGAAATTAAACCAATCGCCAGTGCCGACAGTGGACAAAGCAGCAGCAGCATCAGCGACAAGTGACGAGTGTGTCCACTCGATCCCGTTGTCCACCGGGATGTCCTTTTCAATCGTTCTTAAATGGCTTTTAGAGGACAGAAAAGCAGCAGAAACTAGCAATGGTCCTCGTATGGTTGGCGTATTTTATTCATTGTCAATCATTGGCGTCCGGGGAACACAAAGGACCATCCCGTCTTCGGGAAAAAAGGAAAAGATTGGACCAATGGCCCTGACGATGGTCTGTGTCCAAAAGAAACGTCAACTAGGAGCACTCTCTGGTCCGAGGAGTTGAAAATAAAACACCACGCGCTGTGAACGGAAGCGGTCCGCGCTTCTCTCTTGGAAATCTCGTCTCATCGTTCCGAGTATAAAGCCATCCACAGGGACAGGGAGAACATCGCACACACGAATTGGGCCTCGCTCAAAAATCTTCCAGAACCCAAAATGTGTCCCCAACACTGTGGCTTCACTGGAGCGCAGTTTCAAAAATAAAATAAATCCCGTTCCTACTTTGCCTCTATCTCTTCCTGTTCCTGGAGCTATGCCGGCTCTTGGTAGCCGGAAATGAAAAGGAATCTTCGAGCAAGAGAAATCCTCCAACGCGATCTCTGCAAGAAGCAGGAGAAAAAAGGATGGTCCATCCATCGGCCGACCGGTCAACCCAGAAAGTAATTTGGATGAAATCCATTCGGAAACCAGCAAAGTGTCACGGAAATCACGGAAACTCCCGCTCCTACCTCTGGGGAACCCAGAAAGGACTTTTAATGAACGGCAATGCGCTCGTCGTGTCCCACACGCACGCACGCACTAGCGATCAAACCCCTCGACCTCAACCATGCCAGCCCATTTCCGGATCGTCGGCAACAAAAAAAGGGACTTTTCCTGCACAAACTCCAACCCCCCTTCTCCCACTTCCAGCTCAATCACTGCGGAAATGCGGGATGCGAGATTCAACCTCGAGGACGCACATACAACACAGCGAATGAGTTCGCAATTGCAGGAAAACGGGTTCCTGTGGGGGCGAAAGAGGCTGTCCGTGGGTCCGCAGTTCAGGCCCATGTCCAGGATTTAATTCTAGGATCGAGTTTTGAAGTGGTTTTGAAAATTTAATTACCACTTTTGCCGGGTACCACCGATGGACGAGGAGGTAACGTAAGAGTCGGACCGGGGACCGGTCAATTTACATGCTGATGAGGTTGAAATTGGGTCATAATTGGATTTTATACGCCTTTCCGGACAGTAAGCTAACGTGAGGGAAGAGAAGGAGGTGCGATCCACTCGAAAGTGCAACTGGCTCGCGGGTTGGATGGAGTTTCATCAAAATACCATTCCGCATGATTCATCGATAAAAATCGGTTCGATTACGAGTCAGTCAGACACATCAATCAACGGCCAGGCTGGCCAATAAGCGACTCCTCTTCCCAATCGGCTCCGCCATTTGTTACAACCAATCTGCGAATCACGAAAACGTTCAGGTGTTTATTAATTCCTAGGCTTTATATCGTTCCATTTCCGGTACTCCAGCTTCCTATTGATGCATTGGCTATTTATCCCGGGAAAACTGGAGCCAGAGTCATGCAGGCACATGCTGAATGCTGGTGCTGGTGCTGCTGCTGCTGATGGAGGAGGAATACAATAAAACTCACTCCTAGGGTGCCGGCCCCCCAACAGCATTCCAGCACAATGGCGCCAAGTGGAAACACAATAGAAACACGAATAGAAACGCCCTGCCGTGTGATGCATTACACCGTCACAAACGCTGCTTTGTGACGCGAGACATAAATCTAACGAAGCTGAGAACCATTGAACGTTCTTGGAAAGCATTTTCAATCTAAGCTTAACGTAAATGCTCCACAACGTTTCGCTACAGAACGCCACAATACGAGAGCAAAGGACCGCATCTAAGGCAACGTTACATCAAGTATGGTAGTGACTTCCTTTGGTGAAGTGACTTCTAACTTCCACAACGAAGCTTCTATTAAATGGCTTTTGGTGTAATTCCTCGAAACGTTTCCATATATTTTTAGTTCAAGCGCGAGTGTGGTTGATGTGTCTTCTTGGCTTGTGTGCGCATTAGTGCCTTCTGCGAACGCCATTTACTGAGGCGCCAACAATAACTCCACTCATTACGCTAAACGATCAACTTTAACAGGCATTACATCGCTCACTACAGCTACTGCGAAAGGATTTGCTATCAAACCATAATCCGCTCTCAACCGTCTCTGTAATAATCCTTAAGAACTGGATTGGCGCTGCCAATGACAAACCGAGCTCCTTCAAGGACCGGGGTACGACCATCTCATAATCCATCAATCCTGTTCCACAGAGAGGAGCCCGCTCCCCGAGGGATCCCCGTTTTTCTGCGAACTTGAGCATTGTAAGTTATACACACGATGCTCACGATGCCTCCCCCCTCTCTCTCTCTCTCTCTCTCTCTCTCTCTCTCTCTCTCCCTGGCTGAACTTCCGGTGAATGTGATTGTCACATCCCGTTTTCGGGAAGAACGAGCCCGTCACCCCACTCCCCGTCAAGGTTGTCACATCCGGTGCTTTGTGCTGAATATCAATGGACTTCCTGATTGACTGCAGATGATGAGTTTTGCCACGGTGAAAGGAAAGTCACGTCGTCCACCACCGCCGTCGTCGAAAAGCCACAGAACCACCAAGGTTCACTGCCTGCAAGCACAACGGCGTGGAAACGTGAATGAAACGACATAATTTCCAGTCTAATTGAATAACAATACCAGCACCATGTGATTTCCCGTGTCCCCGGAATCTTTCTTGAGGAAACCTGAACCCGAAATCGCTCTCCATGACGCTTGGCTCTCTCTCTCTCCAAGGCCGCCTTCGCCTTCTTCTTCGAGGAAAGCCGTGGCCAAGGCTCGAGCGGCACTTGCTGGCCTGAACTTGATGTCCATCCTGGAGAGGACTGGACGATACCCGCTACATGGAGCAACTTTCGCCTCCAAGACGAAGACGTTGATATGAATATTTATCACGGCGAGCCAGAACTTTCTATTAAACTGCACGCATTCCCAGTTCAGGCGCTGGAAGTTTTGCGTAGAAGGAGGATGGGTAGACGAAAGTTTTCCCGGATTTTCCACCCCCACCCCCTCCCCTCGGGGTTGCCAGTTGACGGATGATGTAATGGGTCGCTTTTGGAGTGTAAGGGGATGCTAATGGGAAAGCAGAAGAGTCTGGTCTGGTCTGGTCTTGGCCGCCGTTTGCAGGAGTCGTTAAAGCTGTCAAAGAGACACAAGTTAGTTCTTCTCTTTTCGTCTTTAAATGCCTCTCCAGAGTGGAAAATATGTTCATAATGGAATGATGAGTAGGACGAGCTCGAGCCATCTTAAATTAAAATGTCTCTTCACAACTTCTTGCTACAAGATGTTCAAGAGGAAAACGCAAAAGAATCTTCTTTCAGTTGGGTCTAAATTTTCCATTTAGCAAGAGCTTAGGTAACGACGTTATGAAAATTATCTATTGCTTCTACGAAACATGAAAGGATTTCGGCATCAAAAGTACTTTTTGAATCTTGTTCAGGTACTTGCTTCGTGAAACCGGATGACACAAGAATCAATGCCAACTAGATCATCAAGAAGTAAAGTTGGATTAAGGCGCTGTTCATCCAATTCAACGGTTACTTCGATTTTTCTTGAAGCAGGTAAGTTAAGCTTAGGGTATCATCCAGTTCTGTTTATATAAATTTATTAAAATGACAATGAAAACCTTACTTCTTAACACAAAATGGGTACAATGTTCTAGTGTAAAAATACTCATACTATGAAAGCGAACTCCACTGCGATTTGCCGCATAATTTTTCCAACCAAAAGCATACAAACCTCACACGCACCGCTAACTACTCCCTCGAGAGGTCCTTTGCAATTATCTTACAATCAGTGCCACCATATGGCGCTCGGTGCGTGAAATGAAGCCATTCCTTATCTCCCCTACCGTTGGCATTGAAGAGTAAAAGTAAAAAAAACACCCGAAGCAATCTAAATGTCACCAAATGTGCACACCGAGTGGTGACAGCAGCAAATGCAGGGCCGTTGGCATCCCTTCATCACCGGAACCTCCAGGTTCTTTTTCAAGAAAAAAGCCAAGCCCTTCATCACGAAACCTCAACCGTGGCGTTGGTACGCCTTCTGCTGAAGGCAATTTCGGACGAATTTGTGTGTTTTCCCGGCTTGTGGAAAACTAACCCAACCCATCCAAGCGGTCGCTCGGGTGTAACGTGACTTTGAACGATTTGGCCTGAGCAAAAGGGGTGAAATCGTCAAAATGCCCGCCGGTGATCTACTGGATGCTTGTCTGCTGTTGTGAGCATGATGAATCAGTCAAAGCGGGCGTGATCACACGGGGAAGCAAACGTGGCACCGATTGCTCTGTCACTCGATGGCACTTTCGTGGCCACCCGGAGGCTAACCAGTGCAGCAACAGCAGCACGATGCGATTTGTTCAAATACTCCCCGGACACCACTACCAAGAGGGAGTTCCGTTACGGTCCTGCGGTCCGCTATTTAAACCAACTGTTTCGCTTCCATCACTATTTTGAGGTTAGGCCCAGACGTTGATACTGGAACGCTGGAACACAGGTAACTGCAACGCGCGTGCCCTTGTGGGGCTTATACTCTCTGGAACTTAAAATATTATATAAATTGTAGTAGATGTCTGCCCACACCTCCCAATCGCAGTGAAAGTATGCGACAGGATGCTGGGCGCAGCAAAATATAAATTGATAATGCTCTCTCCTCGCTTCCAGGCAGACCCTCTTCCCACGGATCATTACATTTAATTTTCCAACTTTTTACACAACCTCGCTCGCTCGCTTGCCAAAACTAATTGAATAGCAAAACTATTACCGACAGGCCAGGCGTGTCAGTCAGCAGTCATTTGCTGGCTCGCTGGCACCGCTAGGACCACCTAGCGCCAGTAGCCAACTCGTCATACACGAGCTGTGCCTGGGCCTGGAGTCGCAGTTTGGCTTAATGAGTCATTCCGTTACACAACATTTAACCTCCCGCCGACCTCGCCAGACCTCAGAGAACACTCCCTGCGAGCAATGGATGGATGGATGGATGTGTTCCGCGTTGCACACCTTTTGCTCCACGACCAAATAGCGCCAATAAGGATTCCCGAAATTCGTGTGAGTGACGTGTATGTGTTTGTGCCATGTGCCTACAACACATAGGGGTGGTTTCGGCGAGGATATTATTTTTTACGATAATTGTTGCGTCGTTCCAGGAGGAGGTTCCTGCAACTACACGCCGCTTCAACGATTCCTGGACAGGCAGCCAGGCAGGCAAACGCTTCAGGGATGCAGCACGCGGCCTGGTGCTGGTCAACCCGATGGTCCCGATGACCAGATTCAGGACATTAGTCGCAAAAAGTTGGACATGGCGTTGTCTTAATTTGAAAATTTTTCGTAGCGAACCTGGTATGGCGGAACAAGAGAAGGTGGTGGTGGTGGTGGTGGACAATTACAGCCATGGTTCATTTGTGTCCAGGGGGATCGTCAGCGAGCCGGAAAAACGACCCCCGATGGAGCAGGAGCACAGGAGGACGAGCAGCGCATAAAAACCTCGGGGCGCATAATTTGGCCATTTCCATTGCGAGCGCGTTTCGATCTCGCTCTTTCTCTCGCTCTCTAGTGCCCCAAGGGTGCTCCCTGATGGTGTCCCTTGGACCAGGTTTCGTCACCATTCTAATGAGTGCGATTACGGGCCGTCGGCTGGCGTGATTGAAATCAGTTGGCGCACTCGTCCCCGCAGTCCCTTTGATGGCAAGCCGCTTTTATGGTTCCGACCGTATAAACATGGCGGAACGTACTTTGTTACAATCTGTGTGTATGTGTGTGGCAAACACACAGGGTGAGCTGCCTGGATCCTGGAGTTCTGGAGTTCGTAATTGGATTTTTTGACTCCTTTTGCTCCTAGCTGCTCATGGATTGCCTGCCTTGCGTTGTTTTATGTTCGACGTTTTGTGCCTCCCTATGGCGCAATATGCGGCAAAACGACTAATCGATGCTGCATCGAGCAGCAGCAGTCCATTCCGACCCGAACCGGGACCGAAGACTGACGGAACATTCGTGCATCCCCCGGAACTGGTAAGCTTCTACCAAACTGATCTGCATTCATGGTACAGTCACAGTAATAAAGTGAGCTATTCCCGTTCGCTGAGCCAGGCCAGGCCATGCCAGGACTCTTTTGTAATAGCCTTGTTCAGTGTTGATTGGATCTCTCGGATGGCGATGACGCCGACGAACAGGAAGAACATTCTGGACTGGGTTTGCCCGGTAAAAGCATTGAGAAGAGTTATGAAAACAGCAAAAATTCGGAAATTAAAAATGATTCATTTGTATCGTCAGTATCTTCCGGTGTTAGTTATCAAACTCCGAATAATATTCCAAGAAAGAATTCATTACATTCGCCGAGGCGAAAGCGAGCATCATCGTGCTCTCGGCCCCATGCTCTCTCATGCTGTCCAATGCTCCTCCTGTCTGTGACTGATTGCCCGTAAACGAGACCGTATGCTATCCAGTAAGTGGAATTCCACGAATATCTCTTCGCTTTTCTACGGAGCGTCGTTGAGACCGTTACTGATTTATTCTTCTAGTCCGTGGGGGAGCGGAGACCTAGAACCAAATAGGAACAGAAACGGCAACAAAAGCCAAGCCAAGCATCCATCCCCGCGCGATAAATCTCTCTCTCTCTCCCCTCCTCGTGCATCTCCTGTGGTCTGTGTCAAATTTTCGGAAATCGCTTTCATATGGAACTAATTCAATTCGGCCGGAAGCGGCCCTAGCTTCCCTAGAAGCATTGTCATCTCCGAGCTACCGAAGGTGACCGATTCGGGAGTGTCCTCGGCGGCCAAGGTTTTTCGAGATTTTTTCCTCAGGAATGGGCCTGAAAAATATGGATTTTCCGATCATCACATCCCCTTGCCGAGTCCAATCGAAAAATGAAAAGAAACTCGAAACCAGCTTCCGCTTTTCCACCTGCCACCGGCATCCCGGGAGAGGGATCAAAGAAGGAGGAAAGAAGCAAACAAAATCCTCGGAGCGCCTCGAAGAGCAAGCAACATAATATATTATGATTAGTTCCGCCACCACAACTACCCCCCCCCCCCCCCCCCCCCGTGGTATGCGGGAGTGACATTCCAGCCGCAGCTAGTTCCTGCTTTCTCCTCTCTCTCTCTCTATCTCTCCTCCGACAAATGGCATTTTGCTCCATCCATGCGCTACCAATTATGGACACTTTTGTTCTGCAAATGGTTTGCTGGTGAGCAATGGAGAGCCCGGAAAGACACAAAACAGTGTCACGCGCCTCCTGATTCGAAGGGCTCGTGGCCAGTGTTGGCCCCTGGCTGACCTTCGCCTCGCGTCTTGGATTATGATAATTTTTGGGGCCTCGAAGCCATGGTACGAAGGTGACACTACGCTAGCCCAACCCGGTTGGTCCCCAGTGTTCGGTCCGTAAATCACCGATAATGGATGGATTTATCGTTTTCGTATGTGAAAAATTGGGAATGTACTTAATTGTGGGGGGAGATGCGGCCAAAGATGAATGGTTATGGCATCGTTTGGTGCGTTCCCGATCCCGATCGATCCGCTTTTTTTAGGTTTTTCATTTTCTTTCTTCACTTCTTTTGTTTTTATGGCGCTTCGTCTCTACGAATCGTTTTCGACGATGAAGCACGAACAGTGAAAACGATAATGGGGGCACCAAACACATATCGAACATCGAAAAGATCCTTTCACACTCGCCGGTGAGGTGGGTTTTGGTTTACAAAATTTAGTGGAAAAGAAATAAAAAGGTTCAAACGCGTCTCCTGAACTGGACACCGTGGCAAACCAAGGGGGACCACGCGGAACTGACTCACAAATAACCACCCCAAACGAAAAAAGAGAGACGCCGAACTGAAAAGAATTATTGACACTATTTTGGTTGTCATAAATTTAATCCTCAGTGTCACTGGCTATGTCTTTCGAAAAAGGGGCAGGTCTCTGGCTGATAGTTTTTCGGACTGGTTGGCTTATTTCGGACGAGACTTATGATCGGTTGGTGTGGCGTTGTAAGCGAGCGTCGATTGAGACACAAATCAAACGAATCGTGCTAATGTCCGTGTCCGTGTCGGGTCTACAGTACCGAAGACGAGGAGTTTCCAATTTTCGTCTTATGGGGCGACCAAGGAGTGAGATTTATTGGAACATTCATTATGGGCACCAGGGACTAGGTGCTGCTGCTGTTGCTGATGTAACACGAAGCAGGAAGATGGATGAGGATTTTAATTTGACTTTCACCTCGCAGCTAACTAACGAACAGCAGCAAGTAGTTTGACGAGTGTGTTGAGTTCTCTTTTATCGTAAATCGAGTGCTGCTGGCAATTCATGATGCATGATCTCTTCATGATTGCTCCACATCAAGAACAAAACTCTTCTGAAAACAAGCTCCCATTCCCCCAAAATAACCGGAAGGGTTCCGAACACCATCAAGAACACCACCGATGCTGATGTCGATGCGCACCGTCGCTCATATCCTGCGGCGAAAAATACTCCGCGGCCGGGAACGAACGGGAAACAAAGTGGCCCGAACGCTTTCTTCTTCTTCAAGATGCGCCCACGAAAGAAATCAAAAGAATTTTCCAACACCCTAAAGGGGAGCGCCACACCTGAAATAACTGCAAATTACCATTTTCCCGCGGATGATTTTCCTAATTAGGCTCTGCGTTCCTGTCGCACGCGTATTGGTGAACGTAAAACGAGTGGAAAACGGGTGGAAAATCTGAAATGAAGACGAAAGAAAAATGAACCACCCGGACCGAGGGGCTTCGCTCAAAGTTTTCCGCTCTCGACGGGCGGCATACCCTTGGGCATCCCGTGCGCGCGAGAAAATCTCTTTCCTGGAAAAACTTTAAAATGAGCTTTCTTTTGAGGAGCGTCCGCGTGTCAGCTCGGCAAATGGGGATTTTTTTTGGGCCATCCCCACCAATCCATGGCTGTTTGTTACCTGGATGGCAGCCTCGGAGCGTCGTACACGCGCCCTGTGGTTGCTCTGTTCTTGTTCCGCCTGCTAGGACGAAATTGAAGTCACCCGTCAGGATAATTGTCTTCGTCCCGGTGGCTGTCCGGTGTACTCCTCGGCCGGTTCCTCGGCCGGTCCATTACCTTTCCACGTCACCGTGCCTTCTGCGCCAGCAGCAGACCAGAAAGCAGGCGTTAAATATTTAATTAAAACTTTGCCACGCCAAGAGAACACCGACCGGCCAAAGGACCAGCGCCTTGTCTTGACGAGCAACGAGAGAGGGCGCGTTCCAAGCCGTCGGTTGTGTCCTTGCCAAGTGACGAAGCGAATCCGTCACCAAACGAACGAGGAGCCCGCGAAACTTTAGTTTGGAGGAAACCCACGAATATCTTTCTTCAGCTCCAGCAACTGTAGCAGCTGGAATGGTGAAAGCAAATTTGTTTCACTAGAACCCCACCTTTCAATCCCAAAAGCATATGAACCACCTCGAAAGGGATGGATTGGCCACGAGGACGAGAACAAGGGATCCAAAGACCTGATTATCTGCAGCACCACCGGTCAGCACCGCCGTTTTCGTCGAAGGAATCAACTTCACGTTACGTTTGCAGGAATGCTAAGCCTCGATTATGCTAAAGCCCGCTCCATTTGGCCATATCCGGACGGAAAACCCTCCACCCCAACGCACGCACCACCGCACAAGAACTAGCGATTTGTGGTGGATGGAAATTTGATCTTTTTCTCCTCCGCCGGCCACTCCTGCGGGCGGGCTCGAGGAATCAGATAAGCGAGACTCCGAGTGCGCGCCTCTTGGCAATCTGATAAAACATGACGCGGTAAAGGCTTATCCGGACCACAGAGATACGAAGAGAAAGAGGGAGCGAGTCAGTCAGAGTAAAAAAAAGGATTTCCTGATTAGGACAATGTTGCATGCCCGGCAAACTCACCGCACCAGCAGCTGGAATCGAATTTCTGTCCAGAAGGGAACCGTCCGTCCGTCTGTCGTGGTTTCCGTTCAACCCGTTCAACCACAACCAAACAGCCGCTGGCGAGAAGTAGCGTCTTCTGCGACTTTACCAACGCAAAGGGAAAGCAATTTAAAGTTTACCACTTTCAACCGATTGGCGAACCGATTGGATGATTAGCGATAGCGCAGACCGTCGTCAGCAGTCCCGAGGCATGGCATGTGCGCGTCGGGGGGGCTAATGATTGACGAAAAGACATCACACGGTATCAGACGATTCCGATCTCGGAACGGGGGCTTTTCGGCGTAGTACATTAATGCCCTTTTTCTCGCATGAAACGTGTACGTGCACAGAAGGTGGTGGATGGTGGTGAACGTTAAACGAGTGAAATTGTGTTAAACAACACACGAGGGAAGAGAGGCGCTTTAAACCCTAACCCCGGGAACAATAGTTCAAGACAAACGATTGAACAAAAGCGCCGTTAAATGTGCGTGTGCGTTCAGACGTGTTCAATGTTATCGCAACATTAGCTTCGCAACCCGTCACCCTTGATAACCTAATTAGAATGCTGCTGCTTTGTTCCGCTTTTCAGCAAATCGATACAAAGTTATCTTGAGATAAAGTTGTTAAAATGAGCAAATCATCTTCAATTGTTTTCGCTCACTCCCTCACGTGCTGCACTGTTCACTATTTGGTCGAACGAAGAAAGTTTGAGCTTCGAAAAGTTGGATCACGAAACGCACTTGTTTGCCTAATCCGGTGTCCATAAGAAATTCATTTAACAAAAGCAACGAAAAAAGGCTACGAGGGCTTTCCAAGCCCCTTTTCTAAACCTCAACAACAACCTCTCTCCCCGGAGTGCGCCGGTCGCTCTGAGGCATATTATGAATTTATAATCATTCTAATCTATTACGATCGCCGAAGTCTCGCAACGTCTTGCAACGGTACCACTGGGTTGGTTTTCTTTTGGCGTTGCGGGCACACTACGGCGAGACTGGTTGGAAATCGATAGCCGCAAGCTATTCCCTACCATGTTCCTCCCAGCCCTATGCAGCACCATCGCTCAACCCCAGTTCTCAACGCGCTCTTCCATCCTTCATCTCTCGAGCACGAACACGAACCGTATTGCGTCGTTGTAAAGGATTATCAGGAACGGTTTCGTTAGACCCACCCTGCTTTGTTTGAGCGCAGGTTGTAGTTTGCATTAGCGCTCGTCTCGCAAGTCCGTCGTCGCCCTCGTTGCCCCCACTATGGACACGACCCTTTCGTGTTCGCCTTTTTAGCAAAAGAAGCACGGCCGTGTTGGCTGTTGACGGTACTGCTACACGCTACTCCCTTGGATTGATCAATGCTTCAACATCTTCTCGCAACAACACTTGCCAATGCTGCTGCTGTTGTGATCTTTTCCCTTTCATCCCTTGCGGTGTTTTTTTTCTTTGGTTTTCGGACCAACATGAGATTCACCTTCATCTCACGCAAACCCTAAATCTTCTTGTTCGCAGGTAGTGGGGGATCCTTCGTCTTGCATGCTCACTGGACACGGGAACTCGACTCGCTGGAGTCATTCGTTTCCATTTTCTTTCAATTTTTGTATCTATTTATTTTTTGACAAATGGAAAAGATATTTTCCTTTGGAGTAGCAGCGGCACTGGTGACCCCTCGGGCTTTCCAATGTCCTAAGAAAAACAAACAAGGGTTGGTAGAATGGCCAAAAAGGGGTGGTTGCCATAGGGCTGAGGGAGGATGAAAGCCAGAGTAAATACCATTTATGCGCTGTCCAGTCCCACGTCAAAAGGGGTTGAACAGCGGGCTAGGCCGCGTTCGAGAGTGAGGTGACCATCGTCCAATCCCCGATACACTTCATCAGTATGGAGGTAGTTCTTGTGGTAGTTACAGACAAATATTCTTCACCTAGAATATTTTTAGAATATTTGCTATCTTGAAGCGTGAAAGAATGAAATGGAAATGTGAGAACAGAATTCCAATCAACGAGGAAAATCCTTCGCGTCATTTACATTTCTACCTCAATCCCCAGCCACCACTGTTACTCAGCGGCCATCCAGTAATACTGTATCACATTTCATATCCGCTTTCAGGGCAGGATATCAAAACTTTATCCTTTCGTTACCGTCACCACTACCGCTGACCTTATAATCAACAATGCCTGCGGCCCAGGCAAGCATAAAACCTCGAAAACATCATCAATCATAGTTTCGAATCATATTTGATGTTGTGTCTTCATCTGCCAGCGTTTCAACGTTTTTCTAATATTCATCCTTTCAACCGGAAAGCAGTAACCGTTCATCGGTCATCGGAATTAGAACCGGGCGCTTGGGGAAAATTTGCATTCCTGACATATTGAGCCAATGCCACCATTTTGCTTTGCAAATTCTGGAGGCCCTGCAGGTTGAAATGTTCATTTTGCCAGTGGCCAGTGGCCAGGCACACCGAGAATGCACAAAGAGCTTACCTACCTGTTGTGCCGATCGTAGTAGCTATTGCCCTTTGGGTCTACTGGTGCTGCTGCGACTGCTTCTGCCAGCGCAATGTGGTCATCGTAGCAGGCGAAGAGTACATAGCCACCCTTCGAAAAAGGGACCAGGACAGATGACTCATTTAAATTCAACAACTGTCGTGCAATCCTTGCCCGAGGCTTACCACGTGGTTCCCTTTTCCACCGCGGTGGTTTAATTTCTTGATCCCTTTTGCAAATGCTGGACCGCTCGACCCTTCGAGGATCACCGAGGCAGCGCTCCAACTGCTACTGCTACTGCTGATGCTGCTGATGTTGTTGTTGAGTTATGCAAATCACTGTTGACATGATTCCTATTTGATCTAATTCTTTGCTTTACTCGCTGCTCATCCTCGTTCGCCATTCCATCCGTTAGGCGACCATCACTCGCAGGCACGCAGAGTTTCCTGTACCACCAGCACTGTTCCTTATCCAAATGAATAACGCTGACAGCATTTGCTAGGAGGGATGATCCTCGCAATGCCTTTGTTTCTTGCGGATTTGCTTTGTTTTACCTTCGCGATGCCATTCCAAGAATGCACAAGCAGGCCCAGGCCAGGCCAGCAACCGGTTGGCTCGGCTATAAGATATGCCAAACGTGGACCTCCTCAACCGCGTGTCCTTGTGCTCTCTACTTCTCTACTCTATTAACTCTACCGCTGACCAGCAGCGTCGGCAGCCTTCTAGCGCGTCTATCAACCGCTCGGTTGCGCTCTCGATGAGCAGCGCAGCATCATGGTGACAGCTGTCAGACTTTGTAATCGAATTAAACATTTATGAGACGAAATGATGATGACGACGACGACGATGGCGTTACTGCGCCGAAAATGGTGTGCACCGAATTTTGGACTCCATCCATTCCCGTAAAAGGATCACATCGCGCAACCGAAAACCGTTGTCGATAAAACCGGAAATGAAACTCGACCGTTCGAAATTGAAAATGGAATCAAGCAGAGGCTGAGATGAAACAAAAAGGACAAAGGACGACAACCGGTTCGTCTGTGAGACCGTGAGTCGTTTGACTAACTGACCCGGGGATGGGATATAAGAGGGGTGGCTTTGGAAGGTAAATTAAAATTAGTAGTTCAATTGGAAA
Source organism: Anopheles aquasalis (assembly GCF_943734665.1). NCBI lineage: Eukaryota > Metazoa > Arthropoda > Insecta > Diptera > Culicidae > Anopheles > Anopheles aquasalis. The sequence goes on along the minus strand of NC_064878.1, from coordinate 192,435 downwards.
GCGTGATAGGCAGCGTCACTACTGACACACACCCTTTTGGGCCCACCTCCAATGGCACATTTGCATGACAGACTTCAACGAGAACGACAGCGACAAATGAAGGACAATCGAGTGGAAAATAGGGGCAAGGAGGGATGCAAGCGCTCTAATATGTTTAATCAGCTGAGTAAGTGTCAAAAGTGTGTTGATGGATGATCGAATTGAATTAGGGAGATGTCGGCACCGATTTTGAGTCAGCTCGGTCTTGAACACGATTTTATTCATTTAGCTTACTTCCTGCCCGGCTGCCATGGACAGATTTCCGGTGCTTTAAAGTCACAACCCGGCAACTCATAGCTGCACACTAATGGCGTGTAATTAAGAAGGAAAACCAAGACATTCTTTGCCACTGCTGAGTGTTTCGTCTTGCGTTAAAGAGCGACTTCCTGGCATCCTTGATCCAGGATCAAAGACAAACATTTCGTAGCAACATCGTACGCCACCGACCGTGTGCTGACCACGCACACGGACCGAGCGAGCGAGTGGTCAGAGCATGTTCAAAGGCACCTAGCCGCCTTTTCATCATCAAAACCTCATTTATCGGTTGATTCAATTCCCGTCCACCTCCTCCTGTGAGTTTTGGTGAATTTTTTTAATGAGGATCCTGTTCTCACCCTGGAACAAGAAGTCCTCCTCTTTCACTTGTCTGAAGCGGAAACGAAAAACGAAGGCTACGCTTGCTGGTGGCACTAAGAATTCGTTAAAACTAACCTCTCGACCACACATATTAAGGAAGAAGGACTTGGAGCTCTCTCAATCTCTCCCTCTTTGTCTCTTTCTCTGATCTTTTAATTTTCTTTCATTTTCTCGCCCGACCATCACCCACCCGCATGGCGAACAAAAGTGCGTCCAAAAATCTTGGTCCGTCCAGTGGAGAACCGTAATTGCACAGTACGCTGCCTCGATGCCTCGAGGGATTGGCCAGACTTAGTGAGCAGTGTGCGCGCACTTTCCGCGCTCATTAATAAATAATCAAAAACGGAATGCTCAATGAGGAAATTAAACTTATCATTAGCAGTTGCCGGAAATTGCGAAATTAAGCATTATTGTGAACGCTCGCACATCCAAGCAGGCCCCAGGATCCTGCCTACTGCGACCAAGGGATATGTCAGATGAAAGCGTTCACATCCAGCTTGATCCAACGTGCAAAGAATTGTGGTTGTGGAGCGATATGATCAAACAATAGTTGTTTCTAAACGCATTTCCCTCGCTTCCCTATCACGTTTCCAATTCATGATAAGCACGTAAAGACGCGTAGTCGTTGAACAGTTGTTTAACAGAAGCAGTGCGAAAGAAAGTCTGTATCCCTTTCATCACTAATCTTATCCACAACCACAACAACAAAAGACGCTACCATTAAAGCCCTTCAACCGCCATGAACTCACTTTCTATTTCCCTAGCCTCATTTGTCCCTGAAGGGAGTTGAGAAAGGGGTTGGCCACCATTCCAGCAGCATTCCAGCTTTAAAGATGCAGGCACCTTTAGCAGTCGGAAGGTGATGGTTGGTTCCAACCCCTAAATAAATCTCGTGCTTGTCCGTTCTGCGGTCACTGTAAGGGTCACTAGCCTGCAGATGCATCATTGTGCATCGTTCCAGTGGCAGTTTTCTTCCTGGAGGTTGTGTGGCTGAAAGGGTGTCGATGCCTTCCCTTCTTAACGACGTTGACAGCATACGTAATGTCGGATCGGACGTACGGTCAAGATCTTGAAGCGCAGCTGTAATCTCCGTCCGCGTCCTTGCGCCCGAAACGCCATTTCCGATGCATATCAATCATGAGCCAGCAAGCCAAACCGGATGGACCGTACTGTTTGTCCAGGCGACCGCACCATCGCCGAGATCCGATTTCACTCCGAAATAGTAATGGATCCTGACAGGAGGATGGAGGATGAGATCCCTTTTGCTAACCGAAAGGGTGCAACCTCACCTTTCGGTCGTCGAAACAAATGGACGCAAGGCCATAGGAGGTGGTTTTACGTTTCAATTTTATGCCCATCTTACACTCCTTCCGGTCCTCTCCTCCATTCTGCCATTTACTTCTAGGTGAGAGCCTGCTGCTGAACGTTTGCCCAATAATCGCCAAAGATTGATGACGCCGACTGATGGGTTTTCATCGGACGCTTTTCCACCCTTTCGCTTTTCCAACCCATTCTAGCCGCTGTCCAGTCCGGGTGGTGATAGGATTATCCATAAGTTATGTAAACACGGCGTACGATGATGGTGGCCTCAAATTGCACCGTTTGGTCCAAAAAAGGATTGTTCAAACATTTCCACATAGCTCACCACCACCAGCAGCAGCGTCGTATCCAAAAATAGCCGGTCCAGTCGACCGAGGAAATGGCTTTCCCGGCACAGCTTACCGTTTGTTTAGGCTCGAAAGCCACACAAACACACACACGCTGCCACTCGGAGAGATCTCGAAACGGCTTCTTCAGCAGGACACAAGCAGGAAGGGTGGTCGGTTTATTGGTTTTCGCGTTCGGTGGCTGCAAGGCCCTTTTCTGATTGTTGACTTTTGTTTTAGGCTCCCACTGTACCGCCCCCTCTGCTTCATTCCTTTTGTTGCTAAATTAAAAATCCCGTACGCAACCCGCTCTTACTTCGCGTCGAGCAGGGGCGAGCATGATTTTGATGAGCATGATGAATTTTAGCACCAGCAAATGGAAGCATAAAAAGGATTGAATCAACACCGGGCCCTAGATGGGGAGAAAATTGATTTGGTCGTTGTTTGCGGAGGTTTTTTTTTGCTTTGGTTTGGTTTTTGTGTTTTGCTTTGTTATGATGAAGAGTTTACTCTAGTTCGATAATATCATCGATGTGTTATCGTTCGCTGTGCAAGGACTTACCCGCGACCGCAGCGGAGCAGCTGTTTACTCACGTATCGGTTGGAAATCTCCATAGTTTCCATAGGATGATGATTGGGAGGATATTGTTTATTTGATTTATCGGTCGTGGTACATCGTTTTATTATTCATGTATGGAATCAGCAGAAACGCCTATTTGAAATGGTAGTTCTTTGTTAGGCGGGTTTAAGTTTAGCATAAGGTCATAGTAATTTAATCTCAATAGTTGAGGCCACTCTAAATAGAGACATTGTTTTTGATATACCCTAAAATTTTCATGAAATTGATATCGAATATTCTTCTTCGTGAAACATCAAAACGGTCCTCAAGCTTCAAAGCGACTGTAGAGACCAAGCGGCGTATCCGAAAACCGATATACTTCCGTCGCCGATATCTAAATACCAGCGAATTAGCTTATCGCAAGCACCACTATCATGCTTGCGATAGCGTCCAGCCGGCAACTGCTCTGTGTCCCCCCGGCGTAAGCATGCCATCAGCATCGTCAGTCAGTTCAGTACGACCTCTAGGTTTGGACACTTGGAAACACGATGTTGCCGCAACGTGCCACTGCGTCCGTATCGGTGTTGCTGTTGGTGGCCGCAGGTATTTTGTCCAACATCGTGTCCACCCCATCACCCTCGCAACTTATGACGCAATGTAGCCAAAACTGCACCCCGTGCTAATCGATACGGATTACTTTTCGCAGCGTTGCTGGTCGAGCGGGGAAGTGGACAACAGCCGGGCGTCTTCAACGGTACCAACGTGACCAATGTTACGTCCCGTCCTGGATCTCGTCTAACCGAACCGCAACCAGTGAATGATGATGTGCTGTTGACCCTGCCATCCAACAGTCTGCCACCGTTGGCCACAACAACAACAAAGGCGACACCATTACGAACCGCCAACAACAGTGCGCACTGGGAACCAATTCCTCATTACCAACATCCACATTATGACCCCGCCGGGAAGGTATTGTGGTTCCCGAGGATCGTCGGTGGTTTACTGGCCACCATTGGTGAGTTCCCGGCCATGGTGTCCCTGCAACTCGTTCGCAATTCGGCACACGTTTGTGGTGGCACCCTGATCACAATGTCACAAGTCCTGACGGCTGCTCACTGTGTTGCCAATTCCGCGGGAGTGGCCAGCCCACCCGGACAGGTAAGTTTCTCGAGCTGCAACTTTGATACGAACTTTCAAACTCCCCCGTTCTCGTTTGCAGTTCCAAGTGATGGCGGACGATCTATACATTCTGCCCCAGATGGGCAACCCTAGCCGGCAAGTGCGACTCGTCCGTTCACTGATCCTGCACCCACAATACGATACGGCCACGTTCGCGAACGACCTAGCGCTGCTGCGGTTAGCGACAGAGTTCCGCAAGACGGACAGTCTGTATCCGACCAAGCGGATGCAGAAGCCGCCCGTGCCCGGTGACCGATGCAGTTTGGCTGGCTGGGGTGTCACCTCGGAACAGTCCGCAACCATGAGCCCCAATCTGCAGCGCATCAATGTTGTGGTCGATGATTTTGGAAGCTGCAACGTGGTCTACCAGCAGCTGCTGACGCGCGGAATGCTTTGTGCATCGGCACCGGGCCGAGATGCGTGCCAGGGTGACTCCGGTGGGGCGTTGCTGTGTGCTGGCGGACGGATGGCCGGAATCGTGAGCTTCGGTGCCGGCTGTGCCAAACCGAACATTCCCGGTGTGTACATAGATGTGGTGTACCACGAGAAGTGGATCAACGGTGTGCTGAGGAACGACGGAATGGCCATCCATGCATCGACTGCACTCCTGATAAGCTCGCTAGCCATCCTGTGGACTGTACTCAAGACATTGTAAGGTCCAAGTTACAAGATCGCTCGAATACACGAACACCAACAGTTCCTCTCCGTCAGGCGTGCGCGGTGTTTAACATTATGGATTAAGGTTGATCACATGGGACACTGCACTTATCAGACCAACCCTCCCAACAAGATTATCCATTCAAAATCGACTTCCAAAACCTCCCTCCGGATGACCGATGGGTATCGCTTGGTAACGGCCACGGTGTTACGTGGTGCGTCGCGCCGTGTGTTTGACAATGGCCGTTACATCACCGCGTCCGTCCGTCCGGGGCGCGCGTGTTATAGATAGTCGATCTGTTCAGACCTCAAGAGCCCGCCTTGTGCGTGTGTGTGAAGGAAGTGGAGAGAAGAGAGGTCGCTTGAGACTGGAGCGTTCACCGCAATGGCGTCAAAGTTCAGTGAACGGTCCCCTACTCTCTCGCCGGCGCGCTGGAGCGCCTTTCGCAACCACCGCGCTTCGACTAACCCATTTCGAATCGCCTTGGACAACGTGAACAACGCTCTCGGGTCACCAACGGGCCTCCAACCCACCCCTTCACATAGTGACACGTGCTCCCGGCGTGCGGTCACTACGAATCCACTTGGAGGCAATTTCATCACGTCACGGTTGCCGATGGCCGCTCGCGATTCAGGCCATCCATCGGGCGCTCGGTTGCTGGGGTCATTCACCCCAACAATGCAAATCGAACAAAAGGAGTCCACCGATGTTGCTACGCACCTGGTGACAGCCAGCGGGGGACCCTGCTTGCCGGGTAGCTACATGCAGCATCCAAGGAACCACTTCACTGGAACTGACAGATGAGATCTTGCAATATGGTCGGTGCCACGACTTGGAGCGTGTGTTGCTAGGGGCAGAGTAGACCAGGGTGGCATCTCGCGGTAGGCCAATGGCCACCGGAGGCCCCGACTTTCATTTCCATAATCGTGCTTCGGTGGCGAATTCGAAATATCCAGATGTAAATGGACTGGCACTACATACCAGCATACGTACTGGTTACTGTGACACCGTAAGATGATTCTGGAATCCATAACCAACTCTTTTTCGATACCACAGACCGTCTGTTACCTCAGCCTCTCATTACTCCATCCCAATTCCATAACGAGCATAATGAATTTTAACCATTTGCTATAAACTAGACGCAACGCAGAATATGGCGCTGCATCCCCTTGGAGCTGATGTTACAAATCTGTCACCGGTGCTTCCGGTCGCATGTTGGGTACTCGGTTCCTCACTCCGCCACCCGTGGTCGTTGTCACCTAATGAGTGAGTTTTACGACCGCAACGACCGGGTTATGATGGAGTTATGTTGTTGGGTGTTTAGAATCACTAGCAGCAGCTGGCCATCACGAGACGGGGGGAAATTGTGGATTGTTTATGGTTCCCGTGGTTCTCCTGACAGGCAGGCTTGATGGCTTGATTTTCCCGGAACACCGGGACCGTGTCCAGCGGTTTGCCATTAAAACGGAACCAAACGCAGCCAGGCACGCACATGACGCTTTATGATTTGGCCACGCATTTTTAATGCTCCCCAGTACACTGTGCGTGCCTGTGTGCATCCAGAACCCCTGGCAACCCCTTTTTATTCAACAATACGACAGACCGGGACGAGCAGATTAAAACGAGCCATTTCGGATGCATTCGGTCAAGGTGCGTGCATCGTGGCAAGCCGCTCGGCAATTAAGATCGTTATGGAAAATGGCCGTTGACCTGCAGCTGTGTGCACTGCTATGCAAAAGAACACGCCTCACGCAGGTCACGCACGCCTTGGACACGCAATGGGGATTGGTTTGGTTTGCAAAAATGACTAATCAACCCGACAAAGGTCCACACTGTGGCCGGGATGCAAATGGGTCAGCTTAAGCCCGTCAACGTCAGTACGGACGGAAATCATTTAAAATATATTGTGGACACATTAGCAGTTCAAGTGCTCGCTATAATTAGATCCATTTCCAGTGCCGTAAAGGAAATGAGTCAGTCTCTTTTGAACTCAGTGGAAAACCATTCTATTCCAGACACATTTTGGCTGAATATTTCCCGAAGAAATGCTCTTCAGGACCTTATCTGTGATTTACGATTTGATGAATCCCAGGAAGATCCACGGATCCCGGACTTACTATATGATGTGGAACTCTAATGCAGGCCCTCATAAAAATGGAACAAATAAAAGTTTAATGATTCAAAACGGATACTCTTACAACAACATCAACGGCAACAAAAAAAGTAGAAAAGCACCAATAGTAACACACCTGCAACACGGGAAGGGCGGCAGCGGCCATGAATCAAGCAACTAACTGAAGGTGAAGTGTCACTAAAACGGAATCCCCTCTCTCCGGTCCCTCGGCAGTTAATGTCAAAACCTAATACCGTGGGCTGGGCGATGATGAGCTTGACGAGTCGTCTCGACTGCATTTTCCGAACCCAGTTTTCCTCCTCATTCTGGGGAAGTTCTGAGAAAGTTCCACACTCCCGGTCGCGCGGTCTCTTAATAGCCCTGTCATCTGACGTGTCAATTAAAAGGAGGATGTAGCGTGACTCCTGTGATTCTCACATAATCATCCATTCTTTCTCAATCTATTCCACCTTCCCCACTGTTTCCGCCACCCGAGAGGGTACATCGGGAACAAACAAAACTCATTTGCTACAAAGATGGCCTTTTCTCCAAATTGGCGCTCCGAATTGTTGTTGTTGTCGCCGCCGCCACCGAGGTGAAACAGAGAGCGCGTGCCGAGTGCGCGAGTTCCGTTCAATCAAAGCGACCGCGAAGCCATCAATCCATCATCTTCGCTTGTCGCTGGATCGCGGATCGCTGCACCCACTAATGATGCTACTTACGCGCGCATGAACACACCCCCGTCTACAATTGACGTCAACTCGGCCTCCCCTGTTTTGACACCTTTCGATGAGCTGCTACTGTTGCTGCGGATGGCCTAAATCTAGCTACGGCGAGACTTCCGTGAGCAGCACCATCAACGGACACCACCATCGTGGTCGTCGTCGTCGTCGAAATATCTCAATCAAAAGCCACCCAAAACCTACCATTAAGGTCTGAGGAATGGCCGTTGTAACAGCATCGAGGTCCACAGCGAATGGCGTCGTTGATTAGAAATCACCAAACAAACACTCTCCAACCGCATCCACCTCCCGGGAGTATTCCCTTTATCCAGGCGGACCACAGACAGATGAAGCCATCAGTGGCGATGGAGGCAATGGTGGTGGGTAGCTAACTGTCATTAAACAAGCGTTATCATAAATCATAATCCACTGACAATCGTCCTCCAATCACTACTTTGGCCCCTTTTGCACGGGACTGAAGGGCACAACCGCCGGTGTGACCATGCCACAAGTGCCGTTGATGATGATGATGATCAAGATGATGATGATGACGAGGAGGATCGCCTATTACCACGGGTTGCACCACACTAGGCGATGTGAAAAAGTAAATTACAGTTGTCAACATCGGCCATCCGGTGGCCGATACCCGTGTTCGTGCGTGTGGCGAGAAAACTCGGTCGAGACAGTTCACCTCTGAACCCATCCTGAGCAGCCCGTTGGTTTTGTTCGTTTTGGTTGTTGTAACACAACAACCATTAGCCACTAGCAGTAACGGTAATTATTACTTTTTAATTAGTTCTTCACATGTGTCCGTGGTTGGTGTCCTGGAACCTGGTAGCTGGCGTACCCTAATGCATACCGTCACGCTGCGGCATAATGGATAGGTTTTGGGGGGGGCTCGATAAAAATCACTGAACTTCCTCCTCGGTACTGAGGTCCTGACGATGTAAAAGTCGAAAAGCCATCACGGCGAATCCCCCATTCGGCGAGCCTAATGATTTGGTGCCGCCAAGTGAGATTATAGCTCTCTAGCTTCAAGGCATACTCTGCTTTCTTCCGTCGCGCCGCGTGAGGCACACCGGAGAGTCCGAAAACAGTCGTAAAACTAAAACATTTCTCTAAACAAACACCCCAGACCCCGGGCACCGGCCTGGGCTGGCAGGCAGCAGTTCCCAATCTCGTAAAAAAACCCCGAAAAGCCATCAAATTAGAACTGCTTGAGTCCGCTGCTGGTGCTGCTGTCGCGATGCTGATCTTGGTTGGCCGTTGGTCTAGGCGAAGCGACGAAAAGATTCCAGCTGTGCCGAAGTAAATTGTTTGTTTGTTCTTCTTCTTCTTCTCCCACCGGTCCATTCTCTCGGACATTATTACTACCATCATCATCATCATCGCCATCATTGAAGAATCGAAGAAGTGATCATCAGCAGTGAGAACGGGGTACGGGGTGGAGGGCAGGTCATTACAATAACACAGCCAACGGGGTGTTTTCCTCCTTTTGGTATCCAAGTAGGCGAGCACGTCGTCATTAGCTTAAACACGAGCCAGGAAGAAGAAGAAGAACATTGCTCAATCCGGGTCCGTTTTTTCCGTCAAGGTCAGACCGTAGCCGGAGCCGTGGCGTCCCGCTGAGAATTCTAATTCTATGCGACCAACGGAGGGATTGCTCATTATTTATGGTTCGAATCTACCTTCGTCGCACCGCTTATTAATGTGGTACATGCGTTTTGATTGATGTTGCCAAGTAGACCCTTCTCTCGTTGATGTTCCCAATAAATTTCCACCTAACGAGTTCACAACCGAGGGATTTCCTCGGTTTGATCTCGGCTTCAAGCGTGCTCAATGTCGCGCTCAATCAGAATAGCAAATCTCGAACCGGCCATTTTGCAATTAGGAATGAATTGAATGGCCGTGTGTGTGATGAGTGATGAAAATCTAATATTTGTTCGAGTGAATAGGAAATGGAACATAATTGTAACTTGACCACCGAATGTTTAATCTCGTGCTCTGCTGCACGTGCACGTGCATAGGAGCAGCATAACGGAGACAAGCGCCTTTGATTCGCGTTTGGTGAAAACCGCACTATATAGCGTCTACCACGAAGGTGCTGTATGCGTCAAGTGAATTCTGGACATCACCTTGGGTGCACACATCAACCACATCCTTCCCGAAACACCGTGGCAACCCATCCGTGTCATCATCTTCCATTCCGTAACACGTCCGTGTCGGTGTTTGAATTGGAAAATCAGAGACACCCGCGGCACGATGAGAAAATTAGAACCGACACGTGTCGTCCAGCTGTAACACGTGCTCTCGCCGGACGAACGAACCTGCGCGCTGTCTCGTCACCACGTCTTCTATAATTAAACGGATTTGTGCTCCGGGCAAGGGTAGTTTCTTCCGCACGATTCACGCACCGTAGTGGAAGAGGGGGGGGGGAGGGGGTGAGGAGTGAGGTTGGGTCCCATGAAAGTCCTTGAGGCCGTACTGTGACAGCATCATGACGGGCATGCTCAGCACGTGGACCGCTCAGCACGCTGCCAAGACGGATCAGAGATCTACCGGAACGCACATTTAGATCGCCTGCCAGTTAGCCAGCTAGGCCCCGGCTGCTGGAAGCACGCACTTAATGTTACTTTTTTGCCCAAATTTTGACACGCTCCTCACCGCACCTCTACGCCAAGTACGGTCAAGTACCGCAGCATCGGCGGGCACGGCGCTGGCGATAGCGAGATTTCGATTTTGCTTCCATCATCTCTCGGGTGTCTGCGGCGAAAAACGCGCCAAGTCCACTTCAAAGTTTCCGTGCCACGTCCGCGGATTGTTTCGCGTGAGATGCTGCTTAACGTGGCTTCCTTTGTTTGGAAAACCCTGACGGCGACCCTTGGCCACAGGAGGCCCGCGGTTTGTTCAAGTGTCGCGAAAAGAACGCCGACAGTGATCACCGTGGGTAAAGTGGCGGGAGGGAGTAGTGAACGTAATGAACTAGCGAGAGCTTCGTAGAGAGCAGCAGTGCGAACTCTACAAGATATTTGCGTGGATGACTGGGCAGGAAATTAACGTGCGGTTTGCCGCACCGGTGGAGGTGTTTTTTGGGCAATTTAAGCCGGTCCGTCCGTCGAATCGATACACTTCAGCGGCCTGAGAGTGTGTACTACTTAACAGAAAGGCAAACCCCTTAGGAGGTTTGTTGTATTATGGAATAGGGTTTGGTTTTTAATTTTGGTGAATTTTAGTTGTACGCAAAATTAGAGACGACGATTTCTTTCGACTGATGAAACGTATTTTTGTTCAAATGCTGTTGACATGGTGGAGTTGAGTTAGTTGATCGGTAATCTGTTCTTCCAAACTAAAGACGCACATCGTGATATACCTTTTGCCCATCATCGAACACCCATCTCTCTCCTGTGCGTTTGTTTATAGGCTTTGAAGTGAATAAAATAGTCAATAACGCCTTCAAGTGTTCCGCTTAACCAAACTAACCTGGGGCTAAGAGGCACACTTTCGCACCGCGCATCATCCATCAGCGAGCGGTCGCGGCTGGTGCTGAGCTGACATCACTTCTTCTTCAACAAAACCGCGCGTCACGTCAAGTGGCGGAACCAAGCCAACACCACCCTCATTGCAAACCAGCTGGTAGGCCAAACAGCTGAGCCACGGCACATTCCCCCACCCGTACCCGGCCATTGACTTTGACGGGGGACACGTTGGCAATTTACAAACCACCCTCACACCACGCGAGGTTTAATTTTAATTTCTCAACTTTCAGCACAAACTGTCAATCAATCGCTGACCCGAGTGATGCTCTCACTCGCGGCAACAGCAGCAGGTTGCTATGGTAGCCATCGGAGTAGGAGGCGGGGCGCGAATTGACAGCCGCCAAGATGCACAGGACGACGCTGATAATGACGAGCGGGGCATTCCGTTTTGACAGACATTTTATTTTTAAACAACCAACCAATCGGCGGGCCAGACTGCGTCCGCACACTGAGGCACACCTGGGTGGTCACTCGTCACTCGCTTCGTATTTTGTTTCAAATATCTACCGGGCCAGCATCGGCCAAGAACAGGGATCCGCCACGGCCGGATCCTGGAATCGGAACGATTTAATTAATCCCGTAGCATATTTATTCTGGAAAGTAAACGGATCGGCTTCCTTTGGTATAGTGATAGCCATGGCCAGCATCGGAAAGGAGCACCTGGGGCGATTGCTACTGACTCTCTCTCTCCAGTATATTCAGTAGTTCCAGTAGCTCCCTTGTGATCGGTTTGTTAATCTCCAGCAGTAGCAGCAGCAGCAGGAGCGCCTCGGTGTTCGATTGTGTGCACAGTATCGCTAGAGAAGCTGGAACAGTAAAAGGAACCGGAGAGACCACTGGCTTCATGCCACTCTCTGTTCTCCAAACACCCCCCGGGTATACCCGGAAGGTCCGAACAAGAGTATCCGTACCGGCGTCTGGAAAGATGACGGACGGTCTGCTGAATAATAAAGGGCTGACTGCTCCGCTTAAAAGCTCCACCAAGTAAAGCCCTTTCGGCCAGCCAATGCGGGGCCACTGAAGTAATACCTGCATCCGTGGTGGCGCATGTTCCAGTACGCCAGCCAGTACACGGGCGCTACAACTAATCGAACAAGCTCGTAATTCCGCTGGTAGAACACATTTCCCTCCCGCTGGTTGGCCTGACTGGTTTCTGTGGGCTGGAGCATACACACAGAGCAGGCCGTGGAGGAGGCCATCGGTTGCTATTTGAATTGTAAATTGGACCACTTGGATGAGCATCAGCAGCAGCACCAGCAGCAGAATCGGTATGGTCTGGTTCGAAGCAGTAAAGGCGAACCAAACAACACCCGGCCAAAAGGGGCCGAGAGCGAAAGAGACATGGAGTACTGGAGAAGATTGAAGATTTGACGAACACCCCCTGTCCCCAGAGCAGTCCCACTGTTGGCTTACGCGTCCACGCCAGCTCAAATGCAAATGCGCTCTTCATGCAAATGACCCCGGACACCCGGGCACGGGTTTGGAACTGTCGAGCGAGACGGAGCGAACTGAAACTTTAGAGCCCTCCCTTACCATGGCCACTGCAGCACATACACACAAGCGCTAGAACCTGGGCTCCATTATGAAGCCATGGCGATGATGATGGCTCGCATCCTGAGCTATAGCCGTGATCGAAACAGTAATAGAGTGGTCGACTTGACGGTGCACGCCAAGCATGTGCAAGATGTGCACCATGATGTTGGCCGTGTGTCAGCACACGACAGATGCCAGGAGGTGCAATTAACTTCGTGTCCATTTCCTTGTTTGCACACCTTTGGCTCAATTCAGCTTCTGCTCCTGGAAGTCTTCTGTACCGCCAAAGCAGCGCTGGAGAGGGCTGACTGATAATAATTGAAATGGAAGGTAATAAGGCACCTCGCCAAGGCAGCTAGGATTCGCTTGACGATTTGTTGACACTCAAATCATCGTTGTTAGGCAGGTCGTTAAAGGTGGCCAATCTCCGGCCCGACCGGCCCCTGGAATCGTGGTATGTTCGAAGGGTTTTTCGCTTTTTTCCCCCTTATGCAGGAGACAGCATAACGACACTGAGGGGCAAACACACCACAGTAAATCAATTTTATGACTCCTCCGTTGAAAGTCGTTACCATATTGGAATTGATGGTGCCTCCCGTATCATCTGTATGGCAGCTGATTCGGTCACGGATTGCCACCCGGACTCCTTGACTCACTTGACACTCTTGACACTAGCAGCTTCCTTCCTCGAGGATCGTTTTTCTTTTTGTGGGACACCAGAAAGGGGGAAATGCATTTTCACGCCCCGTTTGAGCGGCCATTGGCCTCGGGCTTCTTAGTTGGCGAAAGGATGATGACATTCAGCGATGATGAAGTGGAACTCCATTTGGTGAGGTGTTACAGCTCGCGTGCTCGATTCCGATGCACAAACATAGCTTTCTTGCGCGGAGGGGCCCTCGATGCGACGGATGGCCAATATTTACCAATTCATATTTATTATTATCCTGACAAACACACTCGCACACGCCGTGAGATGACGGATTTGAAGAAAGCCTTACGAGCTAGCCCGGAGAAGTGACTTCGCGAAGACGAATTACAAGTCATACCAGGGTGTACGCTGGAATGGCGAACGGGACGGAATGGTTTATGATTTGCAAACATAGCGATGGGCCCGTGCTGCATTCCATCTGCTGCATTTGGTGTTCGGTTGGACAAACAGCGATAAAACATCCGGCTCCTGATGACTTGGTGGCCATCAAACGGATGCCAATGTTCGGTGACTATTAGCTCGTTCGATTGCTCCAGCTCTCGCCCTACACGATGGCTAGATATGCGGTACGATACCAGGATATTAACGATCAAGGCCACTCGAATGCTCATTTACGAGGGTTTGATAGCAGATGAGCGGATTGTGATTACCAGGATGAGCAGGACGAACGGCTGACAAACACATTCGCCACAGCGCACATCAATCAGAATGTCCGAACGACTGTTCCGTGAACCGTAGTTTCACCGATTTATAAACTGATGGTCCCGTATCTAGCCATCATCATTGATTATCAATTCGTATCACCACAGGATCAGGTGTGTGGTCACCGCGATTCAGTGCACTCGCGGCGCTTCCGGCGACTGTACTCGCAAAATGGCATCAAATTTCCTTCTCCAGCTCTACGTGGACGCAACACGATGACGCTCGCTGTATACCCCCGCATGAGATACAGATGCCCAATATACACCCCTCGATTGATTAACTTCCTGTCCATCATGGGATTCGATTTTAATGAATCTGAATCTCCATTACCCCCGTTCGACGTCGGGCCGAGTTCTGGACACAAATATCTGGTCCGAATGCCCGTTTCACCATTTCTGACAACTTTTTGATCCCATCATACACTCCATAAATAAACATCATTTACTAGCCAGCCATCCCCCTACACTGCGTAGCGATTGCGTGGAATCGAGTTTACACACATATGGCCACATATGTGTGTTTGCGCGACATCAGTTTGGGTTCTTACAGAAAGCAATTTTACTCAAAATCACGACCATTGCAATGCGCCAGCAAGGGGAATAATTATAACTTATTGCATCATTTGTGCATCATCATCATCATCATCATCATCATCATCATGCAGCTGCCAGCTCCTCGTGACTTGTTCCAACGATAACGCGTTCACCCGGCCTTCCAATGTGCTACAATTAATTAATTCTAGAATGTCCGCCAAAAGAGGGACGTGTGGTACGTGGTGAATGCTTGTGCGATGGCGAGCAAATGCAGATCGTTCGTAGCTGTCGACATGGTTACCATGACAGCCCAGTGGAATGCGAGTGCGTTCTGACAGACATTCTGACGCTCTCACTGTCCTCGGCACTTCCGTTGCTAGGCGATGCTAGGATGCAGGTAATCTTGGGGTAACAAATTGCATTTTAACATTTGATTTGTCTGTTTACATTGGTAACGGTAGCCTCGATGCAGGATTAAGGAATGTTATGTCAAAACATTGTAGTATTGTGTTTATTCATTTATCAGACGTATTCATGTTCAGTGTCGTATTCTAAATCACACAAACTAGCGAACAATTCAAACGGCGGAATAAAACGCTTCTCAAACGCCTCGATCCTCTGGTTGCGTTGCGGCTTCGGCCTAAATATAAATGTTAAATAATAAGATGCACAATCCTGCTTCAACCTTCCATGTCGTGTACGCGTCATGTCGTTATGAGAATTAATTTTAAAATTGAACCTGACTCCGAGTATCGTTTTTCATCTGCCCAGCACCGTAGAGGGAACGTTCTGCTGCTGCTCACCTGTCACTCAAAACCTCATGCAGGAGCATGTCGGTTCCGCGAAAGATCGCCAGTGCGATCAGGCAGCAGCAGGCGCCCATAGACTAACTGTCACCAGTCCGAGTACCACGCGGCCGGTGAGTGCTTCTCCTTTGGGGTAGTTTTTAATATTAGAAACACGTTCACCGTTTGTCTTTCGTGGTTTTGGGATCGGAGTGGTCACAAACGGAGCTCGTGGTGATCAACGTGCAAAATGATCATCCACGCGACGGGTGGTGGGAGGTTAATGTCGTGCCAGCGGGCACCGAGCAGGAAACATATCACTTTCTTTATGAGTTTAGTGACATTTTCAATTGCTATTTGTGCATCGCCACCACCACCATCATCATCATCGCTGTCAACGTCACGAGAAGCAGCAGCAGCACCTTCTCTCGGTTGAGCGGCTGTGCATCCGAATGGTGCAAGGAATGCATGCTAAGCGAGGGCACATTAATTCCCGATTCCTTACCAGCGAACCGATTCACGTCGCACGCGAATGCACGGGTGTTCTGCGCTCTCGGTGTGCACGATCCTGTGCGAACCACTGCACCATTCGCCGCAGCACTTGTGGTCCGATAAAATTGAATAAAATGTGGCCTTACGTGGGGCAAACGGAGAAAACGGTTAGCGCGATAATGAACCGCCGAGTCGACAGCAGTGTGTAGCGTCGTGTGAGTCAAATGTCTTTAACGAATACGTATTAACGAATACAGCACATCATTTAGCTGCCACTGCTTTACAACACATCATTCCTTCTGTCAATTTCATCGACCCATCGCATTATTCAAGGTTAAAAAAGGCAAGACAGGGCAAACATTCGCCGGAAAGAGTAACTACCCCTTATCTGTCGCTCACACGAGCAAAATTACCGATTTAACGATCCAACGAACCATCCGCTCCCGGTGGCTTTTAACGACCAGCAAATCTGTCCCACTTTGATGGGTGGCCACTAATTTTTATAAACTTTTCCCGGACAATTTCCCTCCCCTTCAGCACAGCGGGTGGTCTCGCGAGCGGGCTCGGAATTTCCAAAACTCAAACTCAAAGCGAACCGAGTGCCAGCGAATGTTGCGTGTTTTAATGTGCGCCACCTTAAGCTTAAGTATCGCTGTAAAAGTGCAATCCCCAGGAGCCTCACTTTAAACTCAACTTACACTGACCCATCCCCGGAAGGATGAGCCATTAGTGTGTGTGGGGGGGAGGGGCGGTTTACGTTCCCTAGCGCGCTGGAAGCCGCTATCACTTCCGCCGCGACCACCGAGGCCGTGATTGACGGTCATCGAACGTGAATTGAACCAACCAAACGCACGTGGATATCCAGCTTCCAGGCCCCTTCATTGATGGTGGTCCGCTCCGACGGAATGGACTATTCCACAGGCGGCTGGGTTTATGAGCTGCTCGCAAGCTGCTCATTAACCGCTTGTGCCGCCCGCGTCATAAAAAGCTGTTAAGGTGCGCGCTGCTCCGATAAATCTAAAATCCCCTTTCCGTGATATTAAGTGTTTGCGCCATGTTCATTGCTCCCGGCAGCCCGGTACACATAACCTCAATCCTGTAGTACCCACCTGACCTGTCCTGGTCCTGCTGTGGGAATGTTGCTTCGGAAGCATTGGCCCTAGTAGCGACTGTGGTGGCGGGCAGATGAAACGATTTTCCTGGCCATTCCCGATTCTGCAAAGTAAACACATCGGTTATGGAAGCGGCAGTACCAGCTCAAACGCACACGGAGTGTGGAAGTACCTGGAATGATCTTCTGGAAGCAATGTATGTGTGTGCTGTAGGTTAAAAAAAATCCGTTCCGCTTGATGTGTATCGCATTTTGGGCTGGCACAGTTTCCCGGGAAAATACGGCGCTGCGTTGGGTTGTCACGTAGGTTCAGGCAGGAAAATGGCGATTGACGATAGTTGGAATCACGTTTTAAACGCAAAAAGTCCAATTCAAAAACAAGTCGTAACAATTCAAGACATAGAATGCTTACCTAAATATTAAAATAGGAATAAACGATAAAATTTCTATCCTATTTTGAGTAAATTTGAAAAGTTTTCCTTAATTTTCTAATAATACACTAAACCATTTTGCTGGAAACATTTAGATTCATTCGCAAACTCACATAATCACCCCCTCCCAAACCCCCCCCCCCCCCCCAAAAGCACTAGCTTCCAAAGCGTTTCGCTGGGCCACAAAAAAAAGAGCATAGATTGCAACATTTCCAACGAATGTTCTTTTATGTTTGTTTGAGTGTTTCCCCTTCCTCTACCTCCTCACTCAATGACCTTCTTCTGCACAGCTCGAGGCATCGGTGGAGAGCTCCATTTTCCAGGTCCATTTTCTGCACCGTGCGCACGCACTAAACGAGACTTCAACTCGACTGTAACGATTTCCTATATTCGTTATCAGTTAATTAAACGAATGAGCTCACTCCCTGGCACAGTGGAAACAGCATAATGGCCGGATGGAATGGAGGCAGGACGCAGCAGCAGCAACGCCGAAGAGCATTTGGAGCAGCAGCTCTTGAAGTAGGCCTTGGGTCCGGGAAATCGCCTGCTGCGATCGCATCATAAGCACATCTTGGTAGCGGGTTCGACCGGGAATCGACGTCTCGATATTCGAGAGTCATCAACGCAGATGAGAGCGTCGGTCGTCGGCGGCCAGCTGAGTGAAGATGCCGCGGCGCGTGAGTGGAAATGAAGCCGTTTACAGTCCCGGAGGCCCCACGGTGGGTACCAATTCACGAATCGTCTTACACGATTCATTCGTGCAGACAGCCCAAAGGAAGCATGATAATAATCACTCAACTTGAACTCCCACTTTAATGAGCCATCGTCAATTGAAGACGCACGCAGCGCGCAGCCGTCCAGTCCACTGCCTGTCAGGACATTTCGTTCTGGCTGATGGCCGAACCGAAACCGACCAAATCGGCACGGAATGGACCGTGAGATGCCAAGTGAATGCCGTGTCGTGCAGAAAGCCGAGAAAGGTTACTACGGTGCGGCAGGCCAATGTTTTTAACTCCGCCATTAATTCCCAACCAACCGGCTCCAAGTGTGCCTCTCCTTCCCCAAAAACCAGGCGCCCAGTCCAACAAACAAGATGATTTGCTTGTTGATTTGAGTTCTAGGCCTAGTCCTAGACCCACAGAAGGAGTGTCTGTGCAGATGAAACATTAAAATCTCCATTATTCTTCACCGACGCGTACCGGATGGGCAGGTCCTTAGTGGAATAGTTTCGCTTTCTGGATGGTTTTGTTTTAACACTTCATTCCCGCGCTCGCGTGCCAATCGTTGGGGCTCGTGTGGTGAAAGCGAATGGCGCCACCCATTCCCCTCCCCAAATGCAACCATTTATTTCGGGCCCGGGCCTATTTTGCGGTTCATTTCGATTTTACGATCGCCCCCTCGAAACAGCTGAGCATTTTGTGTCGGTTTTTGGTTTGTTTGCATGAAAATTGATTCCAAAACTGGGTCTCCCCTGGGAATGCTGCAATCAATTTGCAACGTTTCGGACAGTGACTTTGCGTCCAACGTTGTGCTCTTCCAGGCAATTCAAAAAACGAATCATGGATGCCCAGGAGAAGAACCACAGCAGTCATCGTTTGCTAAAGATGCTCAAGAACATTGTCGGCACAGTTTAACGACTTTTTGGGGGCACAAAACATGCCAAAATTCATGGCATCCCCTGGTAGAACCACAGTAACAGAACAGGATATGAAGCAATTGCGTGGCCATAACGATATTCAAATATTTGACTATCATTTAAGGTGTTCCTTTTTTGGGGGCTTCGACTTCTTTTACACTCTCAGTGGCACTTACTGAGAGGCGCACACACAGAGGCCTTGGAGACCCTTGTTCAAGAGCAAAGGAGAGAAAACGTGCTACTCTTTTTCGTTAAGAATGGTCACATCAACAAGCAAACCTTCCAAACAAAACGCTTCACAAATAAATGCAGTTCAAATTAACTTCCAGCCAATAGGTTTCTTCGAAAACTCCTCGGAGTTCATGTCGTCAGGACGTGTCTTTTCCGAGGTTTATTAAAGTGAAGCAATCGAGTACCCATCCATTCGGCACTCTCGAATGACATTCCCGACCGGAAAAGCAGATTCCAATAAAACTGAATCACATAAAACGATGGGATCCGCCCATTGGCCATTGGAGATGCCAGAAACGAAGCCTAATACTGAAGGCTCACACCGCAACCACACCAGACCGAACCGAAGCCACCTTTTAATTTTTGATGAAACGGAACCAATTCAATGACTCTCCTTCCCCGTCAGGGTCCGATGCAATGGAGAAGGCAATAACCATTCTTCCAAACGGTTGCCCACTGGCGCTGCTTGAACGCCCCTTACTGCACCCAAGCATCATCGTGTCATTTGAAGATGAATCGTCATCGTCGTTGTCCTGGCATCGTTGCTATCGTCCTGGCTGTTGTTGTCGTCCGCAAACCCGACGAGAAGTCAGCCATCTCAGTCTCCGGATTCGATATTCAGTATTCTAATCAATATATAACATCGGTGAACCATTTTCGAACCATTTGCTCGAACTTTATTTGATTAATAGCGCTTCAGCACGGTTCGATGGATCTACTTGAAACGTCACGTCACACCGCGGGATACGGGACGCACTGTCCCAGGGTGGGTTCGTTTGATAAGGATTTCATTTCCTACTTGCCAGGTGCAGGTGGCCAGGTTTGCTTCTGTCTCGTTGCCTCTTCCTTGGCGCTCCTACATAGGCAACGGAACATTTTCTTATGAGCTCATCAGCAATTGCTTTGTTTCTAGTCGATGCCCGGACTGTGCTCACTCTGCACTCAGACAGGGACATTTTCCAATTTCTTTCCATCAACTTCAGACACGATGCTTGTTGAGCCTTTGGAGATCCAATTGAAATCACGCTTCAGCCGGCTTCAGGGAATGAAAGGTAGAAACTTCTCCATCTTCTTCTTCTTCTTGGTCGCACTCTCAGCATGATCCGAAGAAACACGGAACTCCGAAGAGCTGTAGCGATGATGGTTGGAGGTGGTTATCTCCATTTTGAAAATGTTTCCAGCGTCGCCAACTTTGCATCTCGACATGGTTTGGATCCTTGGGTCCGCAGGAGGATGTACGGGAGGATGAAGGGAAGGGGAAGGAGGATGTGAATCTCATATTCGCCTTCGGGTGATCCCCGTACGTTTGACCACTTGACCACACCATTTTCCACCATTTTCCAGGATCCAGTGTTTTCATTATGCGGAGAAAATTGTGTTGTGCTCCAAATAGACCGGTTCATCCCTAGCACACGCGTGTGTATGTATGTGTGTGTGGGCTAGGGGGTAAGAAGCCCGGAAGTGAAACGACTTGCACACGACAGCCCGTCTGGTCGAGTGATATGAAAATAATATCGTTGCAAAGTGTCCTCCTCGGCTCCAACAGGATATGCACAGCTCCACTCTTGCCTCCTTCCTCCTTGACTCGATGCTATATTCAGCTTTTCAAAGGAACGCCACAGGAAGAAGCAGCTTAAAAATAGTCTCAATGCATTCGTTGTCTTTCTGCTGCAGTGTGTGTGTGTTGTGTACGTATGTGCCGACCGGTGTTCCCAGTCGTGACTTGATAGCTTCCGATCGGTGTCGAAGAGTCTTGGGGAAGGGAGAAGGTAGGATTGTGATTTTATTGGAGAACACACATCCCTGAGTCTTCCTGGGCAACTCGTTGTGTACCAGTTCGAATGATAAATATGAAAAGACCTTTCACCACCGCACTTCTCTTCCTTGCAGTTCTTGAAGTTTGGGTAAATAAAATGGAGCTCAGCCATAGGCACGAGGTTGAAGTTGGCAGCCGGAAGTAGTTATTTTCCCATATTTACATCATGTTATTGAAGGGAAAAGAAAACTATCAGCCTGCACCACTGCCGCTGCATCAAGCCCAGCTAGTTGTTTATCTTGCAGACCGATACGGGGCCCAACGGTGTACCGGACACGTCTCGAACAGGCACCACCAGACCGAGTTCGCATCTCACTCTCTAGATGTGTGTGAACAAAGACAAATATTGTGATAAACCTCATCCGCCTGATTTTGATGAAACTAAGAGGGCACACCATCAGTCAATTGCATCAACAACATTTGCAGGGTATCATATGTGTACGAGAAGAAGGGTTTTTCGATTTGAATCGGAATTGAATTCATATCTAAGACAGCAAACAAGATCCTGCATAACAGTCATTAAGTGCTGGATAAATTTGCTTTTGACGCTTATGCTACCGTTTCCGGAAAAATTCGCAATCAGTAGTCTTTTAGTAACACGATCTAGTAGCTATGATTTTATGAACATTATAACCATGGTGTCTTATTATTCGTAGAATTATATGTTGAAATGGAAACATAAAAGAGGCCTAGAGAATACATCAAAAATATCATTTACACACATAGAATGATCTGGAATCGCTTCTAATTATTTGTACGATATTCGAAATAAAGTCCGTCCACTTCTTTGGAATTGCACTGTAACTAAGAAAACTCTCTTAGAAATTATTCTCCTCAACAAGACCTCCCCCAAATCCAATCCAATGGCTGTTCCTTTTACGACAAGCTTCACGCCACGCACGCTGTTGTACGTGCATGTACATAAATCGAACCGTTGTTGGTGCAGACCCAGTAAACATTATGCTGCCTCTCACTCACAAGAACGATTTGTTAAGGAACAAAGACGAGAACCATCACCACCGAATGGCGAAAAGCGGCGAATGTGCCCAACTGTGACCATTAGAGAACCAAATGTGTTTGTCGGCATCGTGACTTCCAGCCATCCGCCCGAGCCAGGCCAGCGACCAAAAGGAAGACGACCTTCAAAACGAACCAAAACTAAACAATTTCCTCCGATTGACAACCGGAGCGGTACGACGTTACGCCTTGTATGTGGTTACCATGACGACCACGACGTGCTAAGCAAACGAAACATGTGGTACCCCCATCACCCAGGGTTCATGTCGTGTGTAAAAAGAAAGTACAAGGCAAACCACTACCACCGGCCCGATATTCTGGTGCTGCTCAAATAAACAAAACCTCTTATGCCGTGCCCCGTGTCATGTCGCAGGGAACGACCAACAAACGGGCTACCCCTTCTCTAGCTTATAGGAAGTCAACACAAACTTTGACCGAAGGCGATCGAAACAGCGAAGAAGGTTGTTTGCCTCCCGTAGACCGAAAACTATCGTCCATCGAGTTTTAGCGAACGGTTTACTCTAGGGCTTATTCGCAGGATAGTTGGCAGGTCTGGATGGAGGTCTTCTTATTCAGGACGCACAGGACACGAGTACTATAATCCGTTGCTCATCCCTGGCGGTCTTTGTTTGACCAGCGAAAGCGTCCTCGAAGGACCTTCGACCATCCAAAACCATGTATCGGAAACGATGGGTGGGTGCACCCTTGTCGCAACGTGTTTATAACTACCCATGGAGCTTACCGGGGACTTTTACTCTGTCCTCCTTTGCCGTAAAGTAGCATGGTTTATGCGGCAAAGCAACCAAGACTGAAGTGCATCGGATAATCCTAAGCAATGATTTACGCAAAGCTACCTCAGTACAGAGTGCTTGGTGCCATCCAGAGCCAGAGAAAATGTAAAACATAATTCTCTCCATCGAGAAGAGGGGACAAAAAAAATACAGGGAAGATAAACTCACTCGCGCATCCTTATTAAGGACCTTATTATAGTGTCTATCGATGCATAATTGAAGTGTCCCGTTTTTGCGCAATCCAGCCAACGCTGTAGAACCAAATGGAAATCATCTACTGCCAGCTGCAAACATCAAACGATTGCCATCTCACCAATTCCCAGCTCAAAGTGCCACTACCGGGGCGCGCTCTCGTCGTTAACTTCAAACGAATGGTGGCCTCCTCCATGCCAGGCTGGAAGCATTTCCAAAAACTTCATTATGGGCCTCAACCCCATAGCTCCATTGCTTATCCGCTTTGCGCTAAAGCCACGCCACATTTGCATTTATGCTGTCGAGTCCGTTTGCACGGCACTCGGTCTCGATGCGACCCATAACGCTCATTACTACTACTGCTGCTCGTGGTACTGGTCTTACGAAAAGTGAAATTACTATCGAATTTCCGACCTGCCACCGGTGCGGTGCGGTGCGAGGCGTGCGATAAGTTTCCCGGGGAATTTCCCGGGACGCAAAACTATCCAACACCCCGTGCACATTGTGCTGTGGCCTTTTTCAATACGGCTTGCCACGCGAAATACGCGAAGGTGCTGTCCCGGAAAGTGTGATGTTTGTGTCCCGGACCACACCACCACAGCATGTGCTCCACCGTTCCAGGTTTTGGTTCGTTTCGTGAAGCAGAAACGCAAAACACAACCCAACCATAAACCGGCCATCCCCGTCGCAACACGCCATAAAGATTCTATCGCCCATAATTTTCCTGCCCTTAGAAAACCCGGCTTATTGGAGGACTCCGAACTGGGCCTGGAGAGCGACGAGCAAGCGAGACGGATCCCGGAAAATCCCTTGGCAACGAGATGCAACAAAAACCCCGAGCTTCCCTGGCGAGCTAACTAGGTACTTCGGAAGGACCACGTGTAGTGGAGTGGAAAGATGAAATTTTAATTAAATTTTATCAAAAACGTATCTATTCTATCCGCGCCACCCTCGCACAGTCCCCGTTCGCTGTAAAAGGGTGACTTCCAGGGGGAAACAACAAAACAAAGCAAAGTCGAGTCGGCACAGCAGCTATGACCGGCCGTGGAAAACCAGGGAAAACGGATCCTGCTCTTTGTTCCCCGATGCTATCCCCCCGGAGGGATAAATTGCCCAGGGAAGCCGATAGCTCGCCATAGCGTGCAATTGGATGGTGAATCAGCAGCAAAGCCAGCCAGGCAGGACAACTGGCCATCACCACCATTAACAACACCTTTTCCCCTTGGTGCAATCATTGCAATGTTATTATTTTTGTTTTTCATACCGGAACTCGCCCGATGTGCTTGCGGGTGAAATGCGCTTCCCTAATTGGGTCACCGGTTTCGGTTGACATTCCAATAATTTTGTAAAAATCCTCTCATCCCGGGGCGCATTCCAATTGTGGCGCAGATTCGCTCGAATCATGAAGCGCACTTGGCAACGCTAGGCACGTTCGTTGTCACGTGCTTCCATGAGGTGGACGAGGGACGTACTAAGAATCGTTATCGTTTCTGCGTGCCTGCTCATTAGTTGAGAGTTTGAGAGACAAAGGAGAAGAGCTCGGCAGTCTCGGATATCCTTCACAAAATTACCTCATTAAATTAATTCACTGAAACTAATTCAGAGACTACCAAACGGCTGTGGGTGTACAGGAGATTTGCAATAAAATGTATTACATAAAATACGCGAGTTACAAAACCACGACGGATGCGAATTACAAAGGAACTCAGAATGCCTACCATTGAAACCACCCAGCAGCAAAGGAAGTATTCAAAAAGCAGCAGGACGTAAACTAACAGACCGCCAGCCGCAACGCAATCGCCAAGATCTACCGCGGTCCCTCGGTGTTCTGTCTCTCCCAAAAAGGGAGACGTCCAAATAGAACAAACTTCACCTGACTTGCGGCGTACGAAAGCGAGAGCTATTGTGTATGGGAGTGGCTCTCTGGCTGGCTCCTGCAGCATATGTTCCTGTGTAGAACCGCACTTGAGTTGCATAGAATGCAAAGGCGCATGAAATCGGAACACCAAAGAAACGAAATTTGCGACGTCCCATTCGACTGCAACTTCCGGTCCGGTCCGAACACACACTTTCGTGCTCAAATTCCTGGCCGTGGACGCATCAGAACACCTTGAGTACCTCAAAGAAGGACACCTTGAGTACCTTCAGCAAACAGCAAAACCCCCAAAAAATGGTGGTTCAATTTGGTCCAAGGCCGAAAAGAATGGCTGGATGGATGGTAGAAAAATGCCTGGAGCCGCGGTGGTGGCGGCCTCAAGATTCTCCATGGTTGATTATTCGCTTTCCGTAACTAACAACCCGCACCACTCTGTAATTTCGACCATAAACAGCTGACTTGCCACTTCCGGACGCCACTTCATTGCGTTCGCGCTTGTGCTTGGGAACAGTGGAACAGATGATCGGGGGATGATGATGATGATGATAGTGGTGAAGATGAAGAAGGCAAAGAGTTTGGTTCCGAGTCGAAAAAGAAAGAATGAAAAAAAACACACATTCAGCGGAAGACCCGTGGGATGAAAGCAACGAAATGGAAATGGAAAACACCGAAGCATGTTGGAATGCCCCATAGCTCTGTTCTTGCGAAAGGCAGCCGGTACTGACGGAACGTGAAGGTCACTTCAATGTTGTGCACGCAACGTGAGGCTGATGAGTGAATGCAGAGAAGAAACCGAGGTGGGGGGATGGCCTCCTCCTCTAGAGCAGCTGGAACAGAGTTCTTGCTTAGAAGAATGCGATCATGTTTGAAGCGAATTAACCACGCAAACCACTTCACGTCTGAAATTGTCTTTGGAGAAAAGTTTAACAAACAGAGGGAGGGTTTAAGATAATATTTTTAAGATTTGTATATTTTAGATGACCCACAACGTGGCTGTGATTAGCACCGCAAAAAGTACCTTTTCGAAAACAGAGCTTTCTAAATGGAATGCAATGCGTAAGGTTTTAAAAAAATCTTCCCCAAAACACAACCAAATATTCTTGAAAAGTTATATATGACAGATATTAAAAAAGTATTCAGATAAAAAAAATAAGTTGAATGATTTCTTCACAAATAATCGTAAAAAATGAGCAATTTTTTTGATGATGAGCAAAATGAGCAATCGTTTCTACAACGTTTGTTACCAAAATTCGTTACCGAAACTAGGAGACACAAAACAAACTGTGTTGCTTATGATCCATAGCAACCGCTCCTGGGAGGAAGTAGCAGCAGAACGTCTGTTTCGCCTGCAAATGGTATCTCTGTCGATCGGAATCGAAATAATTATACCCGAGCTACACCGGTGGTATTATATAATACGATAATTGCAACCATCCGAGCCAACCCACATCACATGGCAAGTAGGAATGGAGAACAGTGGCTGGGTGTCCGGTGAGGGGACTTTGAAAAATGTTTCACCTTCGAATGCGTGTGCCTGTGCAGGAACGAACTGGTGCGTTTCCAATGCCAAGCAATTCTGCTCGCCAACCTACCCCTGACATTGAGCTTCGCGAATGCCCATGTGTAGCCGGCAGAAAAAAAAGGAAAAGAAGCCGGGCCGGCCTGGAGAATGGAGGAAAGTTTCGCCGAAATAAACAACAAAGCGGACACGCAGAGAGAACACAGGCGAAAGGAGGAAATTGGCATGAACATAAAGGGGGAAAACAGGCGTAGGGTGGGGTACGCCATTACGGAGAAGAATGAAGACAAGTTAAGCGAAAAGAAAAAAAAGGTGCCAGAACTGAGTAACAGATCGCCTGCTAATGGCGTTATAATGGCGATTCCACAGAAAGGAGGCCAAATTAAAAAAGAAAGTAGAGAATGTAGAATGAACAGACCCCAGCGCAGCCGAAGATGAAGCTGGTAAGAGCAACAGGAAATGATTGATTCGCTTCTACCATCAGCCATTCGGTGATGATGTGACGGAATAAACATGGGGCATCCAGTGATTTAGCTAAACAAACAACAACATAAGGATGGGAATTCTGCGAAAGCATGCATTCATTCCTATATGTTCTAAACGTTCAATACAGCAGCCCAATCGAACGATTATCGTTAATTTTATCTTCGGCACGCCCGGTACTCGGCTAAATTAACCAAATTATATCCTCGCACCACAGCAGCACTGGTGCTGCTACTGCTACTGCTGCACCAGAGCACAAGAAAACCAAATCAACATAAAGCTTAGGCTAATTTGCGAACTGGCCAACCCATCGGACTTCGGACCAATTAAGTCGTATCTTCCTGCGGAGTGTGGCGCAACGAAGCAGGAAAAAGGCAAAGGGAATCGAAAATTAGGCCACTTTTTCCCCACCACTGCCTGATTGTCCAGCAATCGATCATCCTTTCCATCCCACCCGACAAAAAAAGAAAAACCTTTCAGCCACAGAACCATCGGCATCGATCGAGCTATCGGAGAACAACATGGAGATGATGATCTCATACATTATCATCGTGTGCCCCCCCTTATGCGCCTCGGGGCTAATTTGACCTTCGATCGAGGCCTGGCGAGATTCTGCCAGAGAACAAGAGACAGTTGCCTCGGGTTCAGCAACAACTTTCGTTTCCCAAATCTCCACATCCGATGTGCTGTGGATGGTCAGCCAATTTGTGCTTCGGGCCCCGAGGCGATCTTCTGCAACAATCCTTTTGCTCCCCATTTGGTACGTTGCGAGGGAGGGGGGGGGGTATACCGAAAGAAATGTGGAACAGAAAACTAGAGACGAGTGGAGGCGAGAGGAAGAAAACATTGCCAAAAATGGTTCGCTCAAAAGGGAATTAAATTATCATCATTATTCGCTACATCGAACACAAACGCGGTGGGATTCGAGCACACGAACACACGAGCTGTATGCAAGCAGATCGTTACGCATTCAGCGCAGCAGTAGGACATGGTGGTAGGAGGGGGTCTCACGGTTGAGTGGTTGCCAAAAAAAACAGCGAAAGAAAAACTACAGCAAAAAAACTCAACAAAGCAGGCAAAGGAAGCAAGAAGCGATCCAAAAATCGTAAACAACTCAGCAACACATGGAAGAACGCCGGCCCCAATGTGGTTAGTAAGAGGTAAAAAGACAGCATGCTGGAGGCAAGCGAAACAGAGAGAGAAGAAGCGATACATGGAGAGCACAGAACAAGATAGAAGCATTAAGCAAACTCGCTAAAGAGTTGGCTCGCAAAGATGAAGCGAATCATGCAGCAACGACGATGGAGACGCCAGTGGACAAGGTGGTGCGAAGCAAAAAAAAACCATTAAACGACACACACTCGCACGCACCACAGTCGACCGTGGAAAGGAAGGCAACAATAACAACGGCAAAATTGATGGAGCTTACCGAGAACGAGAAGAAGGGGGACGCAGAATATCCCAAAAAAAAGGAAACCCAAAACTTGACCTTGAAAAGCTCACACGCACAGCAGCAACGGCGGTGGCCACATAGCGAAACGTAAACAAAAGCGCAGGCGGTGTAGGAACGTGAGAGTGAAGAAGCGAGAAAAGAAAGAAGCCGGGAGAAGAAGTAAAAGAAGAATAGCCGGCATAGAATGAAAGGAAAAAGAAGAGCGAAAAAGGGGATAAAAATACCGCAAGCAAGAACATCAGCAACAAACTGGTCTGCACAACTGGGCAAACAACTGGATGCGAAGAAGCGAAAGAAAACAGCTGGAAATGGGAAGGCGAGAAAACATTACGACATCGGGAACCGGTTTTTTCTGATTTTTCTTTTCCTCCTCGTTCTATGCGTTCGTTCTGCCATTCTCCTCCTCTTCCTTCTGTTGCTCCTCACTAGCTTCTTCAGATACAGCTCTTGTACCTGTGTTCTTGGTGCTGAACCAACGGAACGGATGGTCAGGTTCCTCCATCATCTGCTATCTCACTCAAGCCCTCACAGTGAATACCCCCGTGGGCATCTAGCCCCCACCAGCACCATCAGAACAGTTTTTCCTCCTTCCTTTCTTGGCCATCGACGGAATGCGAAGAACGCAAACAACACAACAACACCAGGGGCAGCAGCAGCGCCAGCAGGCCTCCGAATGTAAGTCAATCGAACACTTCCAAGCCGGAAAAGGGTTGCTCTCCACCCCTCAACCTCCTCACTCGATTGCCCAGAAAGGTTTCTGCAAAACCACCCCCGCTACAACCCCCACATTTTCAGCCATCAGACGAACAAACTTCAAATCGCCCGTAGCACTCTTGGATTCGACGCCACCACCACCGACAGCAGAAGCAGAAGCAGGAAGCTATAAAGAGGATGGCGAATTGCGTCGTTGGTGCGTGGTACTACCCCTTCTCCTGGACAACCGGCCAACTCGCTATTACCTCATCGGGAGCATCACGTTTTACACGCACGCGGCATTTGTTAGGGGTGGGAGACGGACAAGAATTTCGGGCGTTCGGTCTCATACACACAGCACGTCGCGAAGTCGCGTAATGAAGGGAATTGAAAACGAAAGCGAACTCACCATCGTCGTCGTCGCCGTCGTCGTCGTCTAATGGAGTCAAACTACGCAGCAACAATTTCGGGTGACAGCCCAGAGGTCTGGGTACGAGTTCTATAGCGTGTGTACGGAGTCGATTGGCAATCATTTTCGCATTTCAAAATGGTGGCGCTCTAAATCAAGAAAGAAATCCAATCAATCATACCTTAACCTCTGCTTATAAATATAATTTTCCAGCTACTTTATTGTAGTGGTCACTCCATCGAAGCAAAATCACCTGAATGCGTTCTCCATCATGCTCATTGTTGCGTTGTTCTGCTGCTGCCCCAGGAAACAAGCAGAATCTTCTCGCAAGGAATAGTTGAGATAAGTTGGCCCATGCCCAATCTGCGCATCAGTGATTTGTGCCAATTCGCCGCGGGCCAGAAAAGGTATAATTTACATTTGATTTAATGTCTTTGTGTTTTTGTGCTTCGCGCGATGGAACGCAACCGACTTGCTGCATTCTCGACAGCTCCTTTCCACATAATTGCATCGCGGATGCTGCTGCTCATGCGGTGCGATAGGCTGGTATAAAAAAAAACAAAAAATAAAAACGAAAAACAAATCCTCCTGTTTTTGAGGATCTCTGCCTTCCTGCCTGCTTTTTGTTGTCTTCACCTTTTTTAATTTGAGCGTGCTAGCCTCGTTCTTTTTGGTAGAAAATGTAGCACAAAGTAACACAAAGTAATTGAGCCGAGCTGTTGCTGAATGTTAAGCTATGCTGTCGGTCCGCGACGACAGGACTTCAGGGGCGATACAAGTGGACAATTATGCTGCCAAACCGGACTGGTATGAGGTGCAAATTGTGAGGTGAGAATGATTCATTTTTCATTAGAGATGTATTTTTCCTTCCTAAACTAAAATTAAGTTGAGGAATACAGTAGAATATGAGTAAGTATGATGTCATTTTAGCTTTCCAAACAAAATATATAGCTTTCAAACATTCCAAACGAGCATAAATAGTTTCGCTTTGGCGTGTTTCAAAACATATGTTTTTCGCTTAATTTTTTTTGGTGTGATCCGCTCATGCCACACGCTCGTTAGGGAACGCCGCTTTTTTGATGATCTTCATCGCCTCGCATACACCCATTAGTCCTCCACAGCATTTGTATGTCTTCGCATGGTTGCGTTCCATCCCCAAATGCTATCGAGCGCACACGACGCTGATGACGTGATGGTACGTTTTCCACAAAATCAAGCTTGCGAATCCACAATGTATGCTACGGCATGTTGTTACAAAGACCGCTGTCATCGCTGACGGGGACTTGGGCAGGAAACGTACTATCGAGCTGGCCGACAAGACGAATCGCCTCCATTCGCCCCGCAACACGATGAATTTGGTTGGTTTCTTACCATTGCCTTGCCTTCGCCCGATACCAGTGACGCCATTTCTATGCTCCGAGTAGTGTGTAGTGCAGAGACCGGCGATGGATGGATGGATGGATGGATGGATGGGTGGTTTGTGCTCGTTCGCTCGCTTGTTATGCTTCATGCTATACTTTATCGACGCGCAAATGCTGCGCAAAATTATGTTGGTTGGCCAGTACGCCCGTTCGCCCCATTCTCCCAGCTACGAAGGTCACCTCTAATCAACAGGGACCGGCTCAGTTACAATGGCTCTGGTCCTTCCACTCCCACTAGAACCTACCGGCCGGCTTTTCGGAGTGGGTGTGTTTGTCCGGCTTTTCTTCTTCTCCTGTGTGCGTCGGACAGCCAGGTGAAGGCGTGACAGGCGGGGAGGTGCGAAGAAGCAACAATGTTTTGCTTTCAGTCTTGTTCGCCTCTTTATGCTCGGTGTAAAAAGCATTTCTCTCTTCACGCCGGTCGGCCAGCAGCGCATTGCATTTAGTTTTGTCGCTATTCCACTCCGGTCCCGGTCGATCCTGCCGTCCATTTTCGGAAACTCTGGCCTGGGCACGGCCACGACAACAATACACAATGGTATCCATTTGTTTACGCCCGTGCCATGCCCATACTACCACAAGCATAACAACTTACCTCACCACTCCCGCCCCCCCCCCCCCCCCAACCCCCACCCGGTGATCAGACGCATTCGGCAGGTTTTATTTTCGGTTTTTCGCTTCACTTTACCCGATGTGTTCGTGTGGCAGGTTGGGCCGGCCAGGAGGTCCCGGGAGCTGTCATTTGCTATGTTTCCAGCACTAGCATACCGGCCAAAGTGTACGGCTCGATGGATTTTACCATCACAATGGCCACCATTCAGCGTACCACCGGCAGACGGTGAGGGGCTCTCCTTCCTCTCTCCCTTACTCCCTCATGCACCCAAATGCAGACGAGTGTTGTTATGTTTTCGGGTGTCACGAAAGCATAGCCCAACCCCCACCTCACCAGTCACACCGGACCGTCCTTGTTGGGTTAGTTTTATTATTATTTTTTGTTATTTTATTCATTGCTCGAAACCTGGGTCGGGCCTGATGGTCACTAGAAAAACAATCAGCACCCGCCCGCAACATACATTTACGTCAGGGTGACAAGTATTTCGTTAAAATCTACACAACGGTCACCATTTTTCGGTGGACGTTCACTTGCCTACTACAGTGGCAGGTGTTGGATTCGAAATGTCATAAAGTACGCTAGGACATCTTGACAATCCTTCAAATGCGCATGTTTACGACAAAAGACAAACTATGATTTAGACGTCTACTGTGCGCTGTGTTAAAAAAACCCTATTGTCCGAAGGGATCTAGTAGACTGAACGATTTCTGACAAGCATCGTCACAAAAGTTCATTAAGATCTAAGGAAATAAGTCAAAACTTTTAGTCACCATTTGATTCATAAGCTCTGCAGTAAAGCTTTTTGATGTAAAGAATCAATTATTCAAGGCCATTCTTCCCCAAAGACTGATGTTTATGAAACCTTACTCTTATCTATTCCTAAATTCCTAACGCTGTAGCATCACCAATCTATGAAATCCATTAACTCCCTAATCTGCCATGATGGTGGTAAAGTGTGACCAAAGGATTTGAGCAACACACACATTTGCGAGTATAATTTATGTCAACGACAAATAATGGTTCTCGCAAACACTCATTCACATAAATATTCATCATACACTCCTCATTTAACACTGAATCAATACCAGTACACTCCAGCGCCCTAATTCCTTGTGTTTTATTACTGTCTAACGCTCTCGAACTTGCTTGTCACAAAACAAACAAGTGAACGCGAGTGACCGAGGCCGTGACACCGTGAATCGAGAATCCTGGATGGATTTATTAATTTACTAAGTAATCGTCTCAGCCACGGCTAAGTAATTGTTCGGCTCCTCTGGCCTCGGGCCAATCCTTTCTTTGGTTTGATGCAGCCATTAAGCAAATGTATAGCTTCGGAGGGAAGGGATTTTGCAAAGGTAAATGAAATGGGTCACTTTCTCCAGGGCTCTTGGCGATCGGACCTCATCTGGTTTGTGTGCGCTAGCTTGTACCAACCGACCATGACCCGACCGGTACCTCTGCCGATTACGTGACATCGTGACTAACTACGGTGGCCCGAACAGTGGGGACACCACCATTGGCCATAAATAGTGCCATTTTCCGTTTCGAGTAATCCTTCACCACCCGCGAGCACCACCGTCGCCCGTCCATGTGGACCCTCAACCGAATAATGAACGATCGAACACACAAGAAACGACCATTCGTCTTGTTAGTGTGTTTAACAGACTCGCTCGCCCTCGCCCAGGAGATGTTCCAGTAACTGTTCCCAGATCTCTTCCCGAGCTCGCATCCCCTTGGAGGCCAGTAAGAGACAGTAAGAAACGATCTCGCCAACACCCTTAATCCTCCCCAAACGTTCTCGAACGGTTGGGTTCTTCGGGGGGTTCTTCCTCGAATCAAGACACACGCTCGCTCACTCGCTCGGTCGGTCGTTCGGATGGTGGTGGCCAGAGCGCTGAAGCTGGTTACTGTACTATAAATCAGCATCCAATTACCCACTTAATAAACTCCGTGACTCGAGTCACCGCGACCAAACGCGTACACCGCGTGCGAACCCCGGGAACCTGGGCCAAAAGCCTGGGCCTTTCACTATCCGGTCTTCATTAAATTTAATTTAACTGCAACACAACCAAAAGCCCGGTCGATCGAGCCTCCAAACCGACCGACCGTGTATGTGTCTTCTGTCGCTGTTGATGTAGAAATCCATCGTGGTCCGGGGTACCGGTGCTGCCTGCCATTTCGTGTTTAATGTCTAATTTATGCGCAAAACCTATAAACCCAAACCATTTCCCAAGCCAACGGCACTCCGTTGTGCGTCGTTCGCTGTGCTAGAGCTTGGTTCGGTTTACAGTAGCCCCGTGTGCGAGGAGCTTATGGGATGGGAGCTTATGAGAACTATACTGAACCGCGGAAGGGCTCAACTAAACTTTCACTTTTAAACAACTGCGACAGACTGCAGCACTGCGACGGCGATGATGATGATGACGAGGACAACGAGGACGACGACGACGGCGACGACAACAACCATCCTGCGACCATTTTTCAAAGTCAACAGTCAGGTTAATGAGCTGTCAAGTGGTTGCGACTGGGATCGATTGGATGGGGATGCGATTCGCCGCCACCAGTCGCAGAACGTGACAGATCGTCGTCGTTGATACCGCAGGCATGCGACCTGGCTTCCTAACGCCCTGGCGACAAATTAAATCCACGTCCTGCCTTTGCGGCTGCGAGTGCCTCCGGTGAGGAAGGTTTAATTGTCGGCTTAATTTGCTTCAAAACAAAATGCAGCAATCATTGCAGCCATTACTGACTGGCTAGCCATTTGAACCCCGGACCCTTTTTAACGACTTCCAATATCATGGTATCGGTCGACGTTTCGTTCGTTTTTCTGGGCGAAATTATCTCTGCTCAGAAATCTACCCCAGGCCTTGAGTCGAACTATCGTCATTACAAACGCGACTCCAAAAAGGCCAAACTTCTAACGCTTTCCAGCTCATCTCCTAGGGAGTTTAGTGAGAGGCAAAGGGGATTTGTGCACTTTTAGGGGGTACTTTTACGATGACCAGCGTCGGCACACTTGTAGCCGAAACCGTTCCTGTGTCGCATCCCCTAATTGCGCCATAAAGAAAGGTGAGAGAATCGGACAGCCTCATGGGATGAGAAGAACGAACAGACCTACGAGGACAAGTCGACAGAACTGCACCAAGCGAGCACTAGTGCGCTGTGATTGTCTGTGTTTGGGGACTTGGAACAAAACATGGAACAAACAGTCACGAGCACATGGTAAGGTGCGTCGGAGAAAAACAAAAACCTGAAGACACGAAACCGGCTCAACAGGTTCTCTCCGGGGGGGAACTTCTAGCGGGTTGACCCTTTTCAGCCCACCATACTCCTCGCCTGCACTGTGCCAGAGATGTAGCCGTTGTTGTGGTCGTGGTCATGTGGTTGCTGTTGCTGTTGTTTTGTGCTTGATCCACTTCGCACAGATCGTGCCGAGCCAAGACAAGATCGCAAGCGAATCAAGCAGCAGCAGAAGAAAGAGAAAGCGAATGCGAAGCGAGCTCAGCCGATTCGATCGATTCGAGGTTTCGAATCGATCGCTGTGCCACGATCGAAGAGGCCTGGCAGCCGTTTATTGGCCAGCCGGACTGTCAAATCGATCAATCGTCCGCAGCGAATAAGATACAGGGGTGGCAGGTATGTTTGTGCGATGATAAATGAGCCTCGTCACTTATGCTGTAGCATTCGTTCGACGATCGCGACGCGATCCTATAATGTAATCAATTCGTAGCCAATTGGATTACATCGCATGCGTTCGTTTACATCTTTATGGCCTCACGGGGGGCGGTGGAATATTCAAATCGTGTTTTGTGTCGTGATTCCGCGCTTGAAAACCCCCAGCTCAACAAAGCATTATCATAACAATAAAAATAAAAAAAGAAACATCTCTCAAAAACAATGATCACATCTTCTTCGTCTTCGTACGTGCGCCAGAAGCATCGCAGGCGACAGTAATCTCGTATTTCACCGTTTACTCCCTGAATTATGGTCCGTGTGATGGTTATCGCACCCCTGTCTCAACCACACGGACAGTTTGACCTCGCCAAGCACATCGCGCATCGCACCTTTCATAACTCACACGCGACTTGGACACCAGTCGTCTGGAGGCAGCTTGGCAGATTTCAATACCCGATCCATAACCGTTTGTCATAATTCATTACTCATTACGTTTGTCACGCATCGTCTACGGACACCCCCACCTCCCCACCCCTCACTACTATTTGTTTGTTTTGTTTACCTTCTTAATGTCCATTTCTGCCTCCACCGCAGAGCGAGAGCGAGAGAGAGAGACACTACGCTGGGGTCTGGTTTCTGAAAATAAATTTTTATCGTACAATCTTAATGAACCGGTTCTCTAACCATGGAACCGTGGAACCGGTACCTGCTCCAGGGTCTCCATGTATGGAGCCGAGGCCCCGTGCAATGGGCTCGTCACCGCCAGCAGCCGAAGCTGTGTGTAGGTGGAGATCGTGGTCTGATCGTCCAGTATGCGAAGTTCAGTCTCGTCGAGTCTCGAAGTGGCCAAACGGTTTTGGGTTGGGAGTTTATTTTTAAAAATACCCCCCTCGGAGAGGGGATTCCGTTTCGGGGAGCAACAACCAGTCTTTTTTAGCCTCGGGTGCTGGTTGCCCAATTTCCTGAGTACGCCGTACCGATTTGGAGACCCCGAAAAGTCCGCGGTCCGTAGCCAGAGCGCTGATGAGCGACATTTCGTTAAATCAAGCTAATGGAAGTCCTGAACTCAAGTTCAAGTTGTTAATTCATCGTCAATCATTCGCGACTGATTTATGATCGGGATCGAGGGAGGGAGCCGGTTGACCGCGGTTGCGCAGCGTAAAAGCGTTCCCTTGGGTTGGCCCCCAAGCGACTTCTAACCTCCGTCTCTCTCTCTCTCTCTCTCTCTCTCTCTCTCTCTCTCTCTCTCTCTCTCTCTTTGTTTCTCTCTCTCTTGTTGTGGTGTCGGCTGTTAGTGCATCTTTCCCAGAGGGCAGGGTTTTTCGGTTTCGGAAGCGCGTTGCAAGTTTCAAACTGTGGCGCCTTCTGCTCTAATGTGTATGTGGAGTCTTGTCAGTGTTTGAATGTCGAAAAGATTACCAATTTTCAGAAACTACACTCACAACATGACATGTTCAATAATTCATCTAATTGAAAGCGCTTCACCCACCCACCGAGACCGCTAATGGATCTAATGAACTGGTCCAATCGCTGGCCGCTGTAGTGCAGTCGGTCGGGAAAAGGTTAATTAATTCCTGTTCTACAACGTCAACGGGGTACTGACGAGGCGTTGTGCAGTGTTGATTAGCTGCGCCGTTTGTGGCCGACGACGCCATTAGAAGTTAAGAAGCCATGACACATATAGGTACTGCTGCTTCTACTGCTTAAGCCTTAATCGTGTTGAAGCCAAATCCGAAGCAATTCTCATCCAGCCATCCGGAAGTCCAGCTGGCAGGGCCGTCTTTAGCCTCTGGGGGGCCCTGAGCACACTGTATTACCGGGGCCCCTCAAGATTTTCACACATTAAAACCCCTTTCCAACGCCTCTTTACCATTTACGATAGTACCTTGTACCATTGTCCAGCTTCTTCCTTTCAAAATTTCTTTGATTTCTCATAAGCATGAGTTATTTGCTTAGCAATACAATTTTACAGGACTCTTTTGATTGTAATTGGTTAAAGATCTTAGCATCTAGAACATTTTGTAACTGAAAAGAACTAAGTATCCGATATTGATATTGATTAATTTTTTTGGGTGGCTTCGGTAATTTCTGCCTAAGAAAAGGCTAATTTTTAAAGACTTTTTATGACGTATCCTTCACTTTTACTTTTTCAAGTTTATGGCATATTAAACTACAACTTTTGAAGAATATTTCGTTCTTTTTGGGAAAGATTGATTAAAAACTTCATTCGCAGCATCACATTTAGGAAGGCGCGTCTGCGAAAAAATACTTTTTTCGGTGCCCATCGTTGCTGCCTGATGCGTCATCAGAAAAATACAGATCGATATTCTTTTGATAGATTATAAGTTTATCCAGGTAGTCCCGTTGAGTTTTGTTTGAATTTCCTATTTTTCGATTTTTGCCAGATTTTTGAAGTTGAAAAAGTGATCACAATGATCAAACCGGGTTCGTCGCTTAAGTCTTAAGGGTCAAGTCTTTTGATTCACACCAAAAACAGTTCCCATCGTATCTACCTGATGGTTGATCAGAAACATGCAAATCGATACTCGTTTGAAAGATTATAAGTTTATCTAGGTAGCCCCGTTGAATTTTTGTTAAATTTCGTATTTTTCAATTTTTGGTAGATTTTTGAAGTTGAAAAAGTGATGCTTTTTATCATTTTGCCTGAAAACACGATTTTTAAAGATTTGTTTAAAAAAGAGTATCAACAATTTTCATAAAATCTCAACGAGACTATCTAGCAAAAAGTGTACAGATTATGTGTTAAAAATTTCAAATCAATCAGTCGAGTAGTTTTTACGGTTCGGTGTTTCCAGTTGATCCAAACATTTTACCAAATATTCTTGATAAGATCATCTCGGGAAAAATGCTTAAAAAAAATTTTTACAAAAAAAATACCGCAGCGCCTTAAGGGGCCGCTTTGTATTGCAGATCCAGAAAACTGGCCCCTTAATGGTCCCTTAAACATAAGGGGCCACATGGAATACCTTATGTCAATAGGGCATGTTGTTCTCTTTCTGATTTCTTACGATTTCCTTAAATCCCAAACTTAGTTACCGTATGATTGTCAGTTTATCATACACCATCTAGAATCGCAAATTAATGATATGGAACATTCTAGGAAGTTTAGAAAAATCCAGGATGTGGAATTTCATTTGGATTGCATTAACTTCAATTCCGGACTGAATTTCTTCTCTGTTAGGTCAATTAGTTCACGAAAGTTGAGAAAGTAAAACTCAAAAAATGCATTAGGCAAAATCAGAAATCTCCCTTGTTACTGTTGCCTTTGAATTAAATTCAAGCCGAATCCAAACTCACATTGGGGGGCCCCAACCAGCACGGGGCCCTGGGCATGTGCCCATTATGCCCAATGGGAAAGATGGCCTGCCAGCTGGTCAATCGAAGATACAGTCCGCTTGACCTACTCACTCACTAACTCACTTAATCTACTCTGGTCTGTTTGTCTGGTTCCTTTCCTTAAGCTCGTCCTAAAATTAGAACTTTCCCGGACGGAGAGAAGAGGATGGTAATTCCCCGGAGACGCATTAGCCCTGTTGGCAGGACTCCGCATCCGCATCGTGCTGAACCACACGTCAGCAACAACAATTCGTCTAGAGCGCAAGTGTCCCATGCGAGTGATTTTCCAACCCCGTCCCCGGTTTGTCACTTTTTATTGAACGTAGCACATCACAGTGCTTTTTTGGGGATCACAGACGCTCACCACAATCGACCACACCAATCACACGGCGATACTACAGACCGAAAGGTAAACAAAACGGACGGCGATCCTAAGGCGATCCTGGGTGCGATAAGCGATTGGTCAAATACTTCTCCAAACAACGCTCGCGGTGATGCTCGAGCTAGTCTAGTCTGGCACGCACTTCCGGGGGGAAATTCCTGTTTGGAAAGTTGGAAAATATTTAATTAACGAAACTACGCATCGGAAACCATCCTCCGTCCGGTCGCCCTCTCCCGAGGGTGTCATTTGTGAGTGAGGGAGGGGTGTTCTGCCTTCCAAGTGGAAAGCAAATAACTATAATGACACCCCGTATGACACGATAGGACAGGACAGGAGGCCAGGAAAAAACATACCCTCTGGCATACTGGGATGTGACACGCATGGCGAGTCCTGTCACTTCATTTCCATCCGGTTTTGCTAGTGCGCTCCGCAAATCAGCTCGAGCACCGAGCGCCGGGTAAACAAACCTCCTAATTTTCTATTACCGACCAACCGACCGACCGACGCTCCAGCAACAGCCGAGGGTGACAATCGAATAACATCGGCCGCCAAGAAGAGTGGCAGCAATGAAGTAACGCACCCTCAAAAGGATCGGAGGCTCGACGCGAGATCGACTCGACTACTGCGATGCCAACAGCTGTCAAAGCGCTAGTGTCTGTGTTTGTTGGTAGCAAACTACCAACCATAGTAACCATACCAACTAGCACACATACTGACAGAAACAGGAAGAAAGATTAGTAATTAACACGGCTAGGGGTGCTAGGGTGTATGATAAATGCAAATACGAATCTCACAACAACAACAACGACAAGCACAACGAGACCTGGCTGACGACGGCCGGGAACCGTAAGGTATCAACAATTAATGACAAATGTTTACACAATTCCAATGGCATCCTATCTAACGCCGAGCGTATCCTGTCAAGCATGTCCTGTGTGTCAAGGCACGAGGTACAGGGATAGATGTGGGACATATAGTTGCTTTTTCAATTTAGCCTCGGCTCAGACCATACAACACGCACCCCGTACACACCTTTTTAACCGAATCATGCCGCTTCCCCCAATATGGGAGAAGAGGGGGTGTGCCGAGAGCGTCACCTGCAACTCCCTCCGGCACAATAAAGATATCAAAAGTCTCCATTGTGAACGTGTGATCAAACGATGCGGAGGTGCGTGCGTACGTGTGAATAATTAATCGTGTACGTGCACCGCCTGTATGTGTGCTAAGGGAGGTGTGTTTCACTTTCTCCTCGAGTACCCGGTGGGTTTGGTAAGAGCCGATACACAACTTCCCCATATCCTGTAGGATGATACGACGGAAACGAGCTTCAAATCCTGTTGAGGGCAATGGCACTCGAAAGGTGACAAACAGATGCAGGCGGTTGTGGTTGATCGAGTGCGCTTGGTCCGGTCCGGTGGTTCCAAAACAAGGAACCTCGGCGAGCATCGACCTCGGAACATGTTGTTTGAGGTTTATGATGATGAATTTCGAAAGCCTCTATCGGTGTGTGGCTGTCAGTCTCTGGAAATGCTCATAAAAATCAAGGACCACACGTACAGGCCACAACAATAAAAGGACCTAGGCTCGCTCACAACGAGCTTAATCCTTTAAATATTCATATCGAGAACACCGAGGCGAGGTGAGATTACAGAGACAACGGCAACGGGAATACGTGCACGTCAGTCTGATGTCCAGATGTCCCTTATAAATCCCAATCGGCATAAAACCCCCAGGCCGGACGGACCCGAAAAAGACTGCCCCTTTCCAGGGGTAGTGGAGTGAAAAAAGACGCACTTCATTATTAGTTTTCCATGTCAGCACGCTTGCATCGGAATTAATGAGTAACGGTCCCTACGAAAGGCCACAACATTCATCCGACCGGCATCCTGGTGAAATACGAAATTCCAAAGCCCATAATCAATATGCTTTAGCGCAAATACGCATTTAGTGGTCCAGTGTGTGCTGCTGTCCATCCGGTCCACCTAGCTCAACCAAGGATCACATGTCAACGGATCGACGGCAGCAGATCCAATCGTCTCGGTGCTGTTGGATTTTTGGATTCAATTATCTAGCACGCAAGCTACACGCGGCTTCACCACGAGACGACGACGATGACGACGGCGACGTGACACCAGAGTGCCAGAGTCCGAGGCACTCGTTAAGTCGTGTCGCTCGCCTATCGAGGAATGCTGTTGCTGCCTGCCTGCCCAATAAACCTCAACAACTGGCTGCATAGGGGTCAGCCGGGATCCAACAAACAAACAAATTACCGGCACTCTTTCGTCCAGTCCGGCAGCACC
This sequence comes from Anopheles aquasalis, assembly GCF_943734665.1. Taxonomy (NCBI): domain Eukaryota; kingdom Metazoa; phylum Arthropoda; class Insecta; order Diptera; family Culicidae; genus Anopheles; species Anopheles aquasalis. The sequence continues at coordinate 151,187 of NC_064878.1, read as the reverse complement.
AGCGGCACACAACTAGCTTCGATGGAGTGGAAACTAGGAGAGTTAGAAGAGGGGTAGTTTCTTGACTCGAGGCCCCTGGGTACCGGCAATGAACCGATACGAATGCGAAAGCCTATGCCAATAACTGCTAAAGTACTCCATAAATTATACCGGCACGTCCGTCGGTCTCGGGATGATCGGACCAACCCGGTGCAGGCAGGCAGGTACGTGCGCCCTGGCTACTTGTCCGGCATGGCCAGTGCCAATACGACACGGTACGGATTGGATTTCGCTGGGGTCCTCCGATGCAGGACCAGTTGTAGTTTGTAGGCCTGCCGATGGACACGCACCTTACACTGTTTGTGCGCTGTGGAGAGAGCGAAATTTATAACATCACATCACAGCAGCATGCAGCACCAGTCCCCATAGGGCTTGTGATGGAGAACTCACACTCCTAGGGTCCGGGCCACTGCGCTCGAATCAGTGCATAACTCGAGCATCACATAACACGCGTCTCATGTTGCACACAACAACCGGACCGTACCGGCCTGATGCAAGTAACAGCAACACCAGCTGCGAATATATTTAATATGCAGTGTAATGAATGATCTATGGACGCCCAGGCCACAATTGTATGCATATTTCATGACCCAAAACCCATGCGAATGCGAGGCCCCGGGGGCGTTCTAGAAGAGGCCCCATGCCTCCATCTGAATTCGTGCCTCGTAAATCTTGACAACAACTGATTGTCGCCCACTGCCCACTAGGGACCGTTGTTTGCCGTTTGTTGCGCGTTCCCTTGACGGCGTCCCCAAAATGCATCCTGGAGGAGGGCCTGGGATCCACAGCCACAATAGAGGGAAATTGAGATTGGGGCTGGGTTGAGTTTCATCAGAATTTGTCACCGAAAACACCTTCTACCTTCAGCCGGACATCGCTGCTCGGTGGGTCCTGGAGTGGATTGCCAGAAAACCAGAAGCGCAACCGAGTGAGAGCCACCTCCATCCCCTCCCTAGCACCAAGAACTCAAAACCGGTTCACAGACGGCACTGTAATCGAAACCGGTGCCAGCGCTACCGAAACCAGCAGCATAGTATATGTGTGTGTATGTGCCGAATCCGCAAAACCGGTTTCTATGATTCAACCATGGCCATACCAGATATCCAGCCTGCACCGAAGCCCAATCCGAGCGACGGCTACCGTCTTAGCGACAGAAGACCGGTCCTGTGGCTATGGCTACTGTTTGAAATTTCGATCACAATCATTGCAGCACGACGGTGATTTTGCTTTTGCTGGGAGCATGCAGCCTCTAATTATCTCATCACCTCGTGCGCTCTCTGTCTCTTTCTGATGTTCTATCGCTTCTCGAGAACTGGACTCCTCGAGTTGTTCCAGGTTCGTCCAGGGCGTGTTTGAATGTATGATAAGGAATTGATTTGATCGAGCACACTCAACATACAGCTGAAGCAGGGCGTTCTATCCTGCTTTCAGCTATCTAGGAGGCTATGATCATTTAAGGATGATCATAGTCACCTATGGAATGTAAAAAACCGACGATTCCTTTACGCTGTGTATCGTTCGCGCGCATCGTTCGTTGCTCAGAAGGAGAACTTCCTTTAAAAGGGCGACTAAGGTTAATTAAAAAATCCTCCAAAACAGGTGCATTTTTTGAAGATTTTTTGCGAAGAAACAATTTAACCTAATTTTTTAAAATGAATGTCATAATAAACTACAATTTTTCAAGAATATTTGGTTATACTTTGGAGAGGATTTATTAATAACTTCATCTATGGCATCAAATTTAGTAAGGGCAGTTTTCGAAAAGGTACTTTTTCCGGTGCCCGTTGTAGCCGCGTAATGTGTCATCCAAGATTTACAAATCAGCACTCTTTTGTTAGATTATAAGTTTACCCAGGTGGCCCGTCGTGCTTTTGTTGAATTTCTAATTTTTCGATTTTCAGCAGATTTTTGAAGTTGAAAAATTGGTCACACTATGATCAAACCTGGTTCGTCGCTTAAACAGGCAAGTCTTTTGATTCGGACTAAAAACGGATTGACGATTTGAGCCGTGTATGAAGCGCGGATGTTAAAAAATGTATAACTTCATTAGTTTTTCTTTGATTGATCGAAAAATGTAAATCCTGGTGGTGTCTGATAATTAAGTAAGAATTTCCATATCTAGAAACTCGTTCTACCTATTGTCGATGCACTAAAAGTGGTGCATTCGGAATAAAATACATAGCAAAAGATACTATGATGTGTCCTAGTGAACAAAAAATTACGCTGACGCGGCCAAATAGGCAAGAAAAACACGTTTGCTCGTAAAAAAGCACTCCCGAATCCATTCAACACAATCCTTCCGCCATCCCTATTGGCCCATTAAACCAACAAAACATTATAAAGATTAGCACGAAGAGTATATCGGCCAAGTTCGCTATCAGCCGTGTCCGGCCAAATGGTTTTTGACAATTCCGAACTACCATGCAACAATCTTGCCCGATGATGGATGAGCAGCCAGAAATGATTTCATCCTGCCTGCCTGCCTGCCACCCTCTGCCGGTTGATGGCCAGACAGAAAGATCTTATCCGAGCCTGTCGTGGCCGGTTCGAGACGCGCAGCTAAGGTTATTGTTTCTAATGTTGTTGCCTCTAAAATAGATCACCCAATTCATCACCCAGAACACGGGGCGCTTGCTCCCAGGGCTCCTCACATGGTTCGCAATCTTGCCGGGGAAAATCTTTCCACCCTTGATGGCTCAAGGATTCCCCCCCCCCCCCCCCCCCCAAAGGTACCACTAAGCGGGGGTGCGAGCTTGAAAATAGAAAAATAAAAAAATGATAAAAATGGAATAGCAACTAAAGGAAATGAGAGAGGGGATGGAGAGAAGTGAAGCCCAAATGTGAATATAACTCACACCCGATCAAGCATGAGAACCAGCAGCAGCAGCGTCCTTCCGCACCAAAGCAAGGGGGGAGGGGTTTGCACGCGAAGGGGGTGCACAAATGTGCGCACGAATTTATAACCTCGCTTATCAACAATTTATATGCGCATATATTTCATCCATGAAATATAGAAAACACCATGAATAAATTCTGTATCTATCATTCGCCGTGCGCTCACAGAGAGAAAGAGCGAGAGCGACGAATGGACAGCAAGGCAGGATTGCGTGGCCCCAGGGCTGCTGGACACAAGTGACACACACAGACACACACGCGCAAGGATATCCTGTGACGAATATGCATACGTACTCGAGAGCGAGAGAGAGAGAGAGAGAGAGAGAGAGAGAGAGAGAGAGAGAGAGAGAGAGAGAGAGAGGTTTCCGGTGTGTCCGTTGGACTGGTCAAGCAACCGGAACCGTCCGGTCCACTCGAGTCCAGTCCAGCGAGCAGCAGCAGCAGCAGCAGCAACCAGGGTTTTCCATCAATACACTCCATCTAGTGCGCCATCGTCCTCACCGTCAGCTACTGCACCACGACGACGGGAGCGGATTTTATTACCATCCTTCCTCAGTCCACCTCGGGCTAGCTAACGTCATCCGGCCATGTCATGATAGGATGTATTCCCTATACCAATCCGTCACCCAAACCGTCCGGTACCGATCCATCCGATGCGCTGGGAAAATTGGCAAAACATATCGAGCGTTTCGAGGGTAAGGGAAACCACCCCAACTGAACCCCCCGCTCTCTGCCGAAAACACTGCAAACAGGTGCTTGACCTTCCAGCCGTGTCGATCCGGGTCCGAGTTTTCGAATATATTCATCATGCTGCCTTACAATAACGCACGCATTGGTTCTATCCCGTGGTCCATGCGACACAAAATGGTGATGGCGAATGGGGAAAAGGTGGCTTGGGGATGAAGAACACCCCCGTGCATCGGGTTGTCTGGGACTTCACACGGTTTCCAACCAATCAATCGATCCGGACACGCTGTGGACACGTTTCCACATATTTTTGGAAGCGCACCGGACACGCTCGAATGCCTTCGCAACGGTTCGGTGCCACACCCGGGAACACACGCCTCGAGAGCATCATCATCCCTGAAAATATTATGTCCTTGCGGTTACTTTGTGACCATGCCATGGTGGAACCACTGCAGCCACGCACATACCGCTGTGGTCAACCCAATCTCACCCATTCGTTCGGTAGTTCGGGACCAGAACCCTTCCCGGAAAAACCTGAAGAGTGAGAGAGGTTGCTGATCTGAAATGAATTTTTCAGGCAAATGTTTCCCCAAAACTCAACCTTCCTTCGTCACCTCACCGGCGACACCAAATGACCGACGGTCAAAGGTGTATTTGAATTGATTGGGTAACGTCACCGGAACCGGATGTGTGCGTTAATGCGAGCGCAGGATGAGTAAGAAGTGGGGGAGGTGGGCAGAGAGTTTGTTAATTAAAAGTGAACCGTAAAAAAGGTCTGGGGGAGATTAGGGGGAGAAGTTTTATGAGGAAAAGGGAGTGAGTTCGCAACCGATGGCCTATCGCGGCATGACCATCTGGAGTGATTTATCTTCTTCACAAAATGAACAAAAGTCCGGCATTCCGTAACCAGACCAATTACAAGAAATTACCAGAAAATGAACGTAGGTGGGGTCTTGAAAAGTCCTTCTGCATCCTATTGGCTTGAATCATTAAGCACAGTGCAGTGGCTGTCACATCAACCGCCCTTAAATCATTCCCTACTCAGCGCCGTGAGTAACTAAAAAATCGAATCAACTCACGTGCGCTCGAGTGCACCAACGGACTCTAACCCGATTTACCGGTGACGCCATCGTAGCCGTTCAGGTCCAATAAATAGTCCATTCCATTCGCCGCATGATTCGCCTGGTATGCAGCGCAGGAGTCGACGAGCAGGAGAAAAAGAAACATAACCCAAAACCTCCCATCTCATTTCGCAATATAGAAAGCGATTGCAATCTCTTAAACCGATTACGAACACACTCTCGGATCACTTACTGCTGCTGCTGCCACTGATGATGATGGTGATGGTGAAAATGCACCACCAAATACGTTATCACATCATCCGCTCGAAACGTTCTCCGAAAATTACATTTCACATCAACTCAGACCACCTAGCAGCACACACACATCGCACTAGGCGCACCTGGCGTTTTGGGCGTTTTGTAAGGCATGGCCAAATTTTAAACAACCGTCAGTAGCCCGATACCTGGAACTGGAGTATCTCCGGGAGCACCACATCGGATCGTAAAATAAAATCTTTGGCCAACGAGGAGATGCGCAGGAGGGGTTGATGGTGAAGTATTACCGCGCTCTACGCGAGATATTGTAAATGATGATCTAAATCCGACGAAATGATATCCTTAATGGGATCACACTAATGTTCGCATTCGGGAGTGTCGGGGCAGGCGCCAGTTCACAGAGGTTCCTGACACCGAAGACGATCGTGCTCACACGAGGGCACGAGGACGAAATTGACTTTTCAATCTTCATTAAACATCGACCATGGATTCGCTTTCCGCTGTTTTCTTTTTTTTTCAGAGATTATCGATCCCAATTTTGGATTTGTTTTTTCTCTTCATGCTCAGGGCGTTTGTTATGCGAAAAACAAATATTTGAAACACCAAGACAGCACACAGCTTCACGGAACGGCTGGGCCAGGTTGTGTAGAGAAAGTTTAATTTGATTACTCTCACTACAATCACTCGTCCTGGCACCCGCTCGCACCACACCCTAGCAAGCATTATAAATTGACAATCGCTGCATAAACATAAACATTGACACCACCGCCAGCACCAGGCACTACCAACCGCATCCATTCATCAATCATTCTGTCAAGGATGGCGCCTGATGAGCAAGAAGCTTTTGTTCGAAAACGTGAGCGACTGGCGCCTCCATCGTCGAACGCCAAAAACTTTAATCCACCTACTGCGACGAGTGTCCCGGTGATCCAGAGCATGTGGTAAAGCCATTCCGTCGCTCACATTAGCCGCTTAATTTGTCTTCAATACGCGACGATTAGACGAGCCGCAGTTTCGTGATTTTAGGACAAACTCCCGATCAACCTGGATCAGCAGTAAATAACTGTAGCTGTAGCGAGCAATCAAACACACGGGAAAAGTTAAGTAAATTCCCTTCTAATCCTGAGCTGGCCTAACTTTGCGCCTAACGCACGTTTGGATCGAATAAGATTAATTGACGATTTGGTGAAGAAGAGAGATGAGGGACTCGTGACATCAAATTGAAAGATTAGCTTTGGACAGCGGATAACTTTTCCTCGGACTACCCTCCGAGTGGGAAATATATTTTTATGTCGCAGTATTAAGGCAATTACGGTCTTGTCGTTGGTCTTCGAAAGTGATCGATAGGAGTGAGTGATAAATCCCCGCTACTCAGCAAAACAATCATTCGTTTGTTCCATAACCAGTTCCATAACCATTCATTCGTCAACTAGCATCCCGCTAGTTTTCTAAAGGTTATCCTTGCACAATGTAGGGCTATATGGTCTATGTTTGATCTTCAAAATTCCAAAACATCCTTTGAATTCGCGAACAGGCAAGTTTTCAAGGGGAGTTTTCTTTCACCAGTTTTCCCGGTTTTGGGCTCCATTCATGGCTGCCGCTTACACCATGGATCACACAAAAACCTTCGCTTCGCTTGTAATTACTCTCTCTCCCTCTCTGTCGGCTAATTATATGCTCGACGAAAGAAGCAACATGCTACGAGCATATTGTGTCAACTTGTCTCTATCTGGCCTCCCTTTGTACCGTCGAACTGCTTCAAGTTGCATTCATTAGCTGCACTGACGATGCCGCATTTGAATGATGTTACCGCTCCAAAACCACTCCAAAAATGGGGCCAAAGGGATGGACCGAGCCAAAGATCAAAACCGAGTCGAAAGATTTGATTTCCCAGCGCTCAAGAAGCACCAGAGCCGACAACATCGTACGCCACCATGCTCATCTGCTGACCTACAGTTGGGCCTCACTAGTTGCCATGATTTGCATGGCACTGCACCGGAATCCCATTCCGTGTGTTCCACTGGGATGCACGGGAACAAAACAATAAATTGCACAAATTGCAAGATTCCCCTTTCTCATTTCATAACGACCTTCTTCTGCTCCTTCTCCTCCTCCTGGCCAGCACACCACCGTATTCATTGTCACTGAAGAACGAGCGAGATGCCCTTTTTTGTTTTGCAGTATCTTCTACCTCACGAAGACATTCACCGCGGGATCGCGCGCATCAAAAGAAAATTCTTCATTTTCCACTGCACGCTCCGCTGTCCCTCGGTTGCATCAAACATTCCAGATTACGAGGCACATTTACTCACCGAACCTGAAAGAAAGCAGCAACCAGCCGGCTGGAGCACGAGCGACACATTCAGAAAGTGCAGTGTCCTCCTTCCTTCCATGCCATGACCAGCAGGGAGCAAACGACAACGACAACGACGACGACGATGACGATGGCATCGTGGTGCAATTACGAAATTGAAGCAATTTTTCATAAAATTTGTCCATTTCGGGGCTGGACCGTACAGAAAAAAAGACGAAGAAGAAAGACTCCGGTCTCTTCGGTCTCTCTGGTTGCCCTGGTTACCCTGGCTTCCGCTTGGGCTTCACATAAACAAAATGAATCTCGGTCGTGAGTGTGTGCGAGATTCTAGCGGAAATGCCAGCACGACGGTCACCACAAATTAATTTGTTTTAATTTATTCATTGACTGCATCGGAGCATTGCCGTGGACGCGGGCCACTAATTGGTAATTTTCTTGCTGTCGGCTGCCAGGGGCCAGAGCATCAGAGCATCTCGCCAAAAACGTGCACCCAAACGAGCGAGCGAGGAAGAATGTCTTTTCCTTCGTTTCGTCTTTCTTGCCTTTCCACCAGTGCCTTTCCACCAGTTGAAATCGGTGGTATACAGCTAAGGACCTTAAATCACATAAACCATAAGAGCAGAGAGAGAGCACACCCCAGAGGATCAAGGCACAAACTATGGGGAAGGCGCGGGTCGGTCAGCCACGCCGAGAAGGCAATGCTAGCAAAATCGTAAAGTTAAGGAAAAAAGGACAACGGTGACGCCACTGCTGCTGCTGCATTTTCTCCGTCTCTTTTTTGTGGTGTCAGCCAGGGTGTCTCGATTCTTGGGAAATCTTGGCTCAAATTAGGAACGATGGACGAGGAACCCGGTGAGCACCGGCAGGACAATCCCGTGGTTTGGTTCATGGTTGCACGCCCATTAGCCTCGAGGGTTTCGGGAGAAAGTAAGGGCTGGAGGTGAAGAATGGAAGCGTCAGGCTGGCCAATGGCAAGTGGCATCGAAGGCATCCGGGTGGAACGAACCAGAACGAGGAAAAACTCTCGCGCCCCAAACCGCATCTCTCCATCTTTTCATTTGTCTCTTTCTCATTCAGTCCTTGGCCAAACGTTGCCCTCTCCTTCGGATGAAAGTTGTAAATTACAAAATTTGCATTTAAATAGCGGCAATAAAGCAACGATTCATACCCTGTCACGGCCCGCTTCCTTCTGCTTCTTGCACTCGGCCGCGGCAAGGCGGAAACTTCTTCTCGGTGCTGGCAGGACCGGCCGGCTGGTTGGCCGGCTGGCTGGATTTAGTTTTAGTGAACTTGAGTCACTGCAGAGAAAATCCTGTTACTACTGCTGCCGCTGCTGCTGCTAGGTGACTTTGCATCCTTTGCATCCACTGGAGGCTGATAAACCGGACTTTGGACTTTGATTTCTGACTACAGAAATCTCGCTTAGTGTTTGGTCCGTTTCACTTCTCCTGCTTGCCGTTGTTTTTGATCCTTTTTTGGATTTTCGGCTAGCACGACTCTGGGCTGTGCTGCGGTATGGCAAAAGCAATTTCCACGCTTTTCTGACACCGGAAAACAGAAACGAAACTGTTTGCTGGTTCTGCTGGCTGGTGAATTATTAATCTGCATTAAAATCAAATTCCGCCTCGTAGTGAATGTCGTATTCCTTTTTACTTTCTGTTGAGGGCTACCCGAGGGGTATCAAAATGTAAGTGAATGCCACGCTTATTGGTAACATCCCTTGAAGTAGTTATACTTTTCAGATTGAGGGCTCTTGGTCATCTAATTGCTACTATTAGCCTATATTGCCCAACTAGCCATCCAATGCTTCACGTGGTTGCCCGGTAAGAAGGAAACCAACTTTCTAAACCAACACTAAACCCCCTAACCACACCGTTACTTCTTCCGCCCCATTACATCGTGGGGCTAACGGAAAATCAAAGATAGCAAAACCGGACGGGCGCAAATACTTTGCAAACAATTCGCATAAAAATACACATCGGAATCGACATTTTCCCCCCAATCCTTAGTGCACAAATTGTGAGTAGTACAATCTGTGAGTAGTGCCAAAGAAACAAAGCAGCCGGTGCCGCTGTGATGCTGATTGCGTAGAAACGGCGTGACCGCCAACTTTGCTGGCTCCTAGGAGTTGCTCTCGTAGCAATTCTTTTGTGACCGTACCTCCGGCCTCGAGTCCCGGGCCTGGGACCGAGGCCGGTCGTATGGTTGAAGTTTGTGCGTTTTGATTGTCCAGTTACCGTAATTTCAGGACCACCACCATTATGCTTCCAACCAGCAACCTACAATTTCGGTGACAGTCCCTCCGAAAAGAGGGGGATTTCACTTTTTATTGTCCCCAACTCATCTGGACCGCAACTGATTGTAGTTTTGTATTAGTTGCGAGAGGGTTTTTGTCTGTGTTTTTTTTTTCTTCTTTAACTTCTAGGATCCCTCCGGTGGTCAGATCGAGAAATATGGCCCAAAAGGCGCAAAACTAACAAAGAAACATAAATAAAAAGAATACCGGGACCCGCTGGAAGGGTTTATGGTACTTTGTCTTGCGTGCTACGGAGAGGAAGAAATATGAAACCAAGCTCACACGATTAGTGTGTTAGAACACGGCGAAGGGTACATTTTTTCACGACACACAGCATGAAAGTAGTGCTTTGGGCGGACAACCGGAGATCTCTCCAAATGATATAATCCAACAAAAGAAAAACGTAAACCACAAGATGAACGAACGGCGAACGAATGAATGTTGAAAGGACCGGAAAATGGGAACCGAGCAGCTATCACGCAGCGCTATCAGTAAGGCACGAACCATGGCACCGCACAGAGAAAGGTAATCTCACCGAGGTAGCACCGGAAGTTCCGTAGAATCCAAATAACACACTACCGGGCATCCTTGCCTGCAAACTTTTTGCTCGTGAGGCTGTAACATATTGAAGGAAGTATTCCCGGACAAACTACCCGCATGGACTATCGCCGATGATCGAAAACTGATAACGTGACGGGACACTCTATCATTTGCTATTCTCCATTGGTTTTATTCTCTTGAGATGGAGTATCTGGATCCAGTGGCGCTAGGCGCTGAAAAAAGTTTTCCCATCGTTTGGAAGTTTAGTTTTGATTTCCTTCGGTATGTTGGTATGCGTCATGATGAAGCTGTTAGTTCGGCCGTTAGTGCATGGCCAAGGACAACGAAAGAATGAACGAAAATCGTGATACGTACGTTTGTATTTTTTTTTATTACCGTAAACTCTACGGGCTTTCATTTTGCACTATGTTCCATTCCAGCTGGTAACATTTGAGTGCTCTGAGTCTTTTCTACTGTATTTTCGGTATCGGTTTTAAGGGTGGGAGACTTGCTTTAATATTTCTCATATTTACTTCTGACCGCTTGTAAACGCTCCTTTTACAACATTTAAGCCTATTTAATGAGCGTAGAGCCATTGTTCCAATTATTCTAATTAATTAGCGTATGTCCAATAAAAATGCTATCTTTGTAGCGTGCACTCTTGGCTACTCTTGGACAAGATTTGGATTTTTTTAAAGCTAAACGTATATCTCTTTGTTGTGTATTCTGGATGGGGTTTCTCATTTGCTCTGTTTTCCTTAAGACAAATCCAGGAGGAGCATCGGCTTCCTCAGTCTGTACTAATGAGCTTACACAATTACTCCAATACAAAATGGCTTGGCTTTCGTATAACGCGCTACTCGCCCGGTGGTAAATTCGGGAGGACTTGTTCCATTCCACATTTCCTTACGGGATACAAACGTTTTCCTTACGGGATACAAACGTTTCTCGGAAGATCTATCTCACTTGGCACAGTCGTGCGCCCAAACGTAAGGATGGAAGAAGGATCAAGTCGCTAAGCGAAAGGCAGTCTATAGGTTTCCAATGTTGTGTTTATAAAATCTTAAAACTCGTAACGATAACTTGAGATACTTAAGAAACGGGGTAAAAAGGGTTTCTTTTCTTTTCTTGGCACAAACTATACTGGAGTCTGGAGGGGCTGTGATCAGGGGAGTGCAAATCCTTTCGTGATTTCTACCACTTCATTTCGATATCAGTTTCGTGCCACTACAGTCTTATACTCTACGAGTGTTGCCGCAATCGCGTGTTGAGGAATGGTGGAGTAAAGTCACAATTGTCGTCCTACGGAATAGAGTGCTGCCTGGCATTCTTTTGCTTCACCATTTCAACTTCGTCTATTGAGTGTTATGAGGTGATCTCTTACGCTTCCATCTTCAGTTCTACTTTGCCATCTTAAGATTGCTTGTCCCTACACAGCCAATGCGGCTTAACACCGTACAGTCACATCCTCTCGTTACATGCTAATGAGTATGAATGATAGAGCATTGCAGTTCCTTCTCTCGTCACGCCGCATCCTAATTCTCATCCTAGTTCCTAAATATTGCCATCGCTTACGAATATCGCTACCGTGAAAGTGAGCCTACCACCAAAAACCGGAGGTTCTCTTTGGAGGAAACATTTTCGAGCTAAACCTAAAACAACGAGCAGCATGCACACAGACAAACAGACACACGTACACACTAGATGTGTTAACTAGTAGCAGCTGTTAACAACGACGAGATAACGAGAGGCAATCCCCGGTTTAAGCTGAGACTGCACCCCTCTGGAGGTACTTGCTACCTTTTTGGAGCCTTTTCTGGATCGGCCATCTGCCAAGATCAAATTGCTAATCGCTACGACGACAACGACAGGTGGGACTCTAGAACACCCTCTCGGGCTTGAACACTCATACATTCAGTTCAGCTCGTCAAACACGCGGTGCCCTCTATCTCAGACGTTAACTTCGTTCTTTGTGGGGTTGTACCTCAAAACGAAAGAGAGAGAGAGAGAGAGAGAGAGAGAGAGAGAGAGAGAGGCTGAGGGATGCGCCAGGATAAAGAAGGTAAAAATCAATACCAGCCTCCTAACGGATGTTGGATGCAAATCATCCCTGAAACTGGCAGCTTCCGCTTACTATTTTGGTTGGAATGGTAAAAATATTGCGGATCGAAGCCGGAGAGCGTAGTAGGCACTTGCGAGTGATGCTAATGTCCTGTGGCTCCCATCCTTCCGCATCCAATCAAATGCAATTACTATTATCCGGGCGTGGCACCAGTGCGGACGCGAGAAGTCGAGAAGCGTCTGACGAAAATACCCGCTTCACATCACCAGACAATCGTCACACTCGCCCTGGCCATCGTCCTCGCAATCGCAAAACCCACAATCGCCCGCCGATCCGGATTCCTCGTACGCGCAGCAGGCACAGCATTCTTCCTCCGCTTGCTCGATTGTCACTTCCGGTGTGGAGAGCTAAAAGCAAACGGAACAGCGACTCAATATAGTAACGGACTATTGACTACAGCCAGGCTCGTCTTACCGGTTCGTTACTTATCACACCCTCCACGTTTGCGGTCGTGCTAACAGAGGCGCCCGGGAACAGCATTTCCGGCGGAAACAGATACGTATCATAGTAGTAATGGCTGTGGGTAACCTTGATGTGCTGGTGCAGCTTCTCCTGCGTCTCGATCGGCATATCACAGAGTGGACACTTGAAGCTCATCTCGCCGCGCTCCACGGGTTCCGTCGCGCCCAACACAAACCGCCTATCCATGCTTGGCGTTAGCTTTTTTGGAAGATTTCTGTAAGAACTTACTACCAGCTTGGCCAGTAGCACACGCTGTAGCACCGCATGGTCGCCCAACCTGTTTCAGCCTACGGATTTCACGCTGAGGAACGGGATTTGGCCTCACGCTCGCGAAGATTTTCTCCTGGATATTTGGAAGGATGCGCCTGTCTCCTTAAAGTACCCTGTTGACAAGCCACATTTTCTCGCTCCTGTTAAGGGCTTAACAGGAGCCTTAACAGGAGAAAATGTTCTGTGTCAACGGGGACGAAAACACACTGCTCGACTGGCTGCTCGAATGCCAAGGGGATAAACTCCCTGTTGACAGACTTTTTGTCAAGCAGTCGATTTTTTTTTCGAGTACATGCTACCTCTTTCACTCCTACGGTTTGTTTTGATGCTGTCTCACCATTCACTCGATCGCTCACGAGCGCTGCGTGTTCGGATACGGCCCCGTGCGCGTGTGTTTGTGTAAGGGCACGGCGAACGAATGAGGAAGGTGAAAATTTCTGCTAAGGCCTGGATCCAACATGGCGTCAGTTGAAAACGACGCGCAAGAAGCAGGATGTGCTGCGCTCGTGCATCCGAAAATTTTGAAGAAAAAAGCTAGTTTTGCTGTGAATTTGTATCATTCGTTTGTGCTACGGAGCATCTAAACCCGTGGACATTGTTTGTGGGCATGCGTGACAACGGAAAATGGTAAGAAATTGAAAAATAATTTGTTGATCAAATGTGATCATGATCAATCATGTTGTCTTTTTTCGGCAGCATCCTGGCATCAATCAGCGTCGGACAGGCAGCGAAGCATAGGAGTGTTGTGCGAAGTGTTGTGTTTTGTGATGTGTTTTGCGAGGCAGAGTGTCCGATTCAAAGGTGGAAATAAAATTGGTGAAAATGAAATTATGCTTTTGCGTGCTTCATATTGATCCGAAATATCTTAGTGGGCGGGGCTACTGGGCACAGGGGTACGGTAGGATGACACACACACCATCGCAAAAATGCGTGGAAAATGGCACCAATACATGCGCAAAAGCCCTGTAAACAGCAGCAAGATTTCTACCCTGTTAGCGCCCTGTTAGCGCCCTGTTAGTCTCTTAACAGGGCAATTTGAGTGGCGGTGAGCGATTTCTGTCACACGGGCGGTGAGCGATTTCTGTCACACGGGCGGTGAGCGATTTCTGTCACATGGGTTTGAATTGGCGGATGGAAAAAAGGATTTCCTCTCTATTCGCGCGTGCTATCTAACTGACAAACAGTGATATAAGAGCAGGTACGAGCAAGGAAATGCACTTAAATAGAGACAGAGAGTACTTTTATGGTTGTTTATTTAACATATAGATCATATAAAAATAATCCCAAAACAATGGCAGTGGATGTAAGCTTTCTCGCTTAGTTATCTCATACATTTATCCCAGATTTTGAATACCTTCTTAAACGCGCCCCTTCAATCTTTTCCAATAATATAAACGAACACATTTCTCGTTGAAGGGCGTTGTGCATTCAGGTAGACACTTGGGAGAATACTCTTTTAAAAAGGACCCTTATCTGTTGCACAACGTTTTGCATGGCACCGGATATCGATGTTCTTTTCACCGCATTAGATCACCATTCGCCACTGTCGTTAAGCTTAATCATCACCAGATCACCGGAAGCGATAGGAAATGTGGCGCACCCGGATCCAGGGCAATACAGTCTGCATCACATGATAGAACACGAGCAATCGCAATCACACAGCCCGCAGCTGCAATCGCCACAGTCACAGCAACACAAACCAAAGCAACAACCATCTCCATCACCACAGCAACCATCCAAGCAGGGACACATGCCGCAGCAACATCCATCTTCATCCATCTCTAGCCCCGCCTCGGTTCCTCCCTGTAATGAACGGCAAAAGGTTAAATATAAATTTAGCCAAATTCTGGAACACACATTTCAAGGAAATAAACCATCTCTCTCGGTGATGGTGACCCTGAGTAGAAATTCAACCGCTGGTTCGTAAGGCTTACCGGCACAGGCGCGGTCGTAATAACGGTGGTGGTTGTACCGATCGTGCTCAGATCATTCAAAACGAGCGGCACCGCTAGGTATGTATCGTAATAATAAGTCGTGTGTACATCTTTTACATGCTTCCCAAGCAAATCTTGCGTTAGAAAGTACGCCTCACAGAGCGGACACTTGAAATTCTCTTCCACATTGCCATTCATTGCCACAGATGGTCCAATAAAGCGAACCCAGCAGATACGCGAATCGCGAGCACAACAAGCACCCTACTCAAACTAATACTACCGCGTCTATACCGCACGACTGTTTGGACGAAATTGAATGCGTAGCGGAACCGGCAAGGGTTACCCTCCGATGAGTAAACGCCGTGGACGCTATGCTGTCTGCTTCTTATGATCTGTGACCGCCACAACCACAAACACCACTGCATTATCTCATGTGCCTGACCTGCCGTTCTACACGCACACGTGGTGCCAACGACATCTCGCTGCTGCCGCTGCCATGACATCATTCATCTCATCCTCCACCAGGATTTCGACCCCGATTCAAAGGCAAGTGGTCACGGGGATGACCCAGCCAAAGATACAGGCAAACCGGTATCCAACACTTAGCTAGCTGAAGCATAATCCTTGCTCATCAACCCTTGCTGAACACACGTGCACCGTTATCACTCGTAACTGTTTATCTGCGCGGGTAGCATTCTGTACGCGCGAACGCAACAATGTAACCGTTATCTTAGAATCGATAACAGAAATATGCTTTGCAATCCAATAATTGAAGGTCATTAAGGGATTATGAATCAATCTGGCGCTTTTGAGAACACACAGGCGCTACAGGTCACCACAGCTGGCAGCGATCTAATCCACATTTCAAAGCGAGAGGGCAAGGTTAACGACAATTCAATTTGAGGGCTGCTCACGCTATGCAAGGTGAACTAGAAGGAAGGTTTAAGGTTCCTAGCATACACATACCATGGTCGTCATGGCCGTCAGAGCACCGGAGGCGACGGTGGCCTGGGCCACTTCGGTTATTCCTTCAAGCTCTCCCGCGTATTGCTGCACGTTCTCGATTATCGACGCTCCTGCTCCATCGACTACGTTCCCAATGTTCTCCATCGCCGTCTGAGCCGACGCTCCGATTGCATCGGTTACGTCTCCGACGTTCTCCATCACCGTGTGCATCGATGCTCCGGCTGCGTCGGTTATGCTGCCGATGCTTTCCTGAACGTTTTCGATTCCCCCTTCGAGGCCCTGCTGAAACTGGCTGACCATTTTGCCAGATCCTGCCACTGCACTATCCACACCACCACCAACACTCTCGGTCAAGCGGTTCAAGCCGGCCTGCGATGTGATGACACTACTGGCCGCCATCATTTGGGTCGGATCTATCTCGCGCTCCGTCAGCGAATCGGTTGCTTTGGCAAGCTTGGACTCCAACTTGGAGCCCATCGTGGATCGGCTCGGCGCAATACCTGCGTTGCGCGCATGTTGTTTTAGGGAACTCATGTCGGTATCCGTCCTGCAAAACGCTAAGATGTTGACTGCACCTCCATCGGCCACCGGTCGAGCAGCAAGCTAAGAGCTAAATCCTGCTAATCAGCCACAACTCCAGTTTATCGAATAAACTGATAAAAAATGCGGCTATAAAATACTACCAAAAAATCTACTACAATCAGATTATGTTCCGCGTGGATTTACGCAACTCACCCACGATGCTAGAGGACCGGTATAGTTGAACCCACGGTGCGCCTCGGTCCGGCACAATAAGAAGAATGTGCTCTTCGCTTCGCCACATTACTGCTACAGGTTTACCATTGTCATCAACATTGTTACGAAAACGAATTGTATGGTCAATTCCATTTTATCGATGGCCGACATCAATTCTGGGGTTTCGTATATTTCACTATCTGCCGTCTGCTTGTTCTTCGGCGAAAACGTTCGTTCACGGTTTTAATCTTCACATCACAATCATCCTCCACCATCGTGTGCCATGTCGTCATTACACAGGAAGGGCCTTTGCAATTAATTATAACAGTTTCATAATCACTTCTTTACGCTAATCATCCGCTCTTTACTATTTTAGTGATTCCTCTTCTTTTCTGCATGCTTCTTTTTCTCCTTTTTGCTCCACTCCACACACCATCAGTGCAATAAATTAGTTTAATGGTAAAATGAGAAGAAAAAAAATGTTCGCATGAAAGGCAAGCAAACCCGAAAACTAAAACGTAAAGCAATGAATCAAACAATGAACAATGCATAATGCAATCCCTAACATCGTACGCTACAGCTGCCCATACTGGGATAGAGAGAAAGCGGGAGCAAGTGAAGATATAAGCCACAGAATAAGATGCACTTTCTTAGCGAGATGAGATGAGATGATGTTTGCAACTGGGAAACCGGCAACAGATGAAAACTACCCTAAATTATCTTCCTAATCCTTAGGTTTTCCATTGGTTTCCCGCAAACTCCACGCAGAGAAACGGTTTTTATCGATTATGGTTAACGATTTATAAGCACGCCGTCGGCATCACGTCACGTATCTGGCCCAACAACCATAAAAAATCCTCACGTCCTAGCGGCCACAGCGTAGACTGCGTGATAGGTAAGAGATAGGGCTGCGCGAAAGGAGCGAAACCAAACATTATCTACGCATAATGATAATACTATTTTACGATTACCGTTCACACACTTATCTTCAGCCGTCACAATGTTAATCTATTCCGAGAACGGGCGGATTCGATCTGCACGGTGTGTAGAGACCCCGAACTCACGCTTTGGAAGGGGATTATTACCACACTGCTTGTTATCTATGAATCTCGAACTTTCTGTTACCATTTCGTGCGAGCATTGCCTTATACAGCGTTTACTGCTGTTCCATGTCGTGTCACGCCGCGTCGTGTCTTGTGTTCCACAACGTCCACCAATCGGTTTATCATTTGAGTTTCGCGAGAGACGAACCTTAACCACATACTACTAATCTAGTCGTATCTACAATAAATGATCAATCAATTAAAGTTCCTGCGAGTTGATCATCCCTATCTGATGACAGAGCGTCCCTGTCCTGAGTTCTATATTCGTTCCTGAAAGCGTGGACGTGCGCGAGCACGGTGAACAAGATCGTTTGCTTAGCTCACATTCGTACACCGGCTCGCCTGTCAGCATCTTCTGTTCCTTCGGATCGATCGAGTCTCGAGCAAGTGTGTCAATTTATTCCCACACAGGGATAAAGACTGAAACCGGCAGATTAAAAAGGGTAAAAAGAGTAAGAGAAAAAGCGAGAGATAAAGAGAGTGAGGTGAAGAGGAAGAGAAAAGAAGGAAAGGAAAAGCAGTGGACATACATGCACGGTACATGTCCGATGCAAATAGGCACCTAATGATCACACTCACGAAGGGAAAACACTGAGTTCATTCGATTCCTTGCACATGTAAGCATTAGGGAGGCATTAGAGATGAGATCACATCCTTGGATTGGATGAAGCGGTGTGTAACGTGTGGCACTCACATGCAGGAATACAGAAAATAAATTTGTCGTAGTAGAGAGAATCCTTTCCTTCCTTGACATGGACTGGAAGAACTGGCAAATCTTATACCTTTCGTTTGCGTACATTTCGAACATTAAAAAGCAACTGAAGCGAAGCAGTTGCACTAAGTAGAGGGATTTTAAAATTATTCCAAAACTGCTTCACCTTTTGCTTCTCTTTCTCTCTGTCTCTCGCGCTCTATCTCTTCGCGGTATCGAAACTCTACTCGGATTCGGATTCATAAAACTTGTGAAGGTATGAAAGCTCCAAGCAG
>NC_064878.1:105000-127500 GCF_943734665.1 Anopheles aquasalis | reverse complement strand
GCATCATGGAGAAGAGCCTGTGCGATAACCGGAAGTCGGGCATCATCGCCAAGGTAACAGCGCAGATCATCAGCTACTACAATTCGGCTTTGGCGGCGTTGCTAACGCAGGTTGGTGACGGTGGTCGTGTGCAGGACATTGTCGGTAGCAAAACCTTCAAGGAATGGCGTGGTTACGTGCGCTTCAAGATATCGTACCTGTCCTGTATCTTGCTGCTGTACCAAGGCCAGCAGGCCGAGGAGCAGCAGAAGATGGGCGAGCGTGTGGCGCTCTATCAGGCTTCCTTCGAGAAGCTAGAAGAGGCCAGGAAGGAAGCGAAGGGTTTGGCCAACCAGCAGCAAGTAGACGAGGCACTGCAGTTCACGATGGACGTCGTCGAAGCGAAGCGTAAGGCGGCCAAGAACGAGAACGAATTCATCTATCACGAGGAAGTGCCGGAACTGAGTGCGATTTCCGCTGTGCAGGGCGCTAATCTGGTCAATGGCATCGCCTTCAATGTGACCGATCCGGAGTCCATGGGAGAAGACATATTCCATCGTCTCGTTCCCATGAAAGCACACGAAAGCAGCTCACTTTACAGTGAAGAGAAGGCAACGATCCTTCGTACGATCGGTGCGAGGGTTGAAGACCGAAATACGGAGCTGCAGACATTCATGAGTTCGCTCAATTTATCCGGATTGCGACAGCTGGAAGTATCAGGTGCACCGAATGATACACGGTTACCACAAGGACTGGTTGATCGTTGTGCGGAACTGCAGGCCAAACCGAACGCCATTCCCGATTTGGTGCAATCGATGGCCGTGCTTGCGGACACATGCTCCGAGGTTGAGCTTACGCTGAAGGAGATCAAGAATCTGCTGCGTGCCGATGAAGCCAAGGAGGATCGGTATCAGCAGAAGATCGGTCAACGATCGAACGGTGGTGCACATATCGTCGAGCTGGGACGCGAGCTGGCCAAATATCAGGAGGCTCACAATAAGGCAGGTGAAAGCAATGATACTCTACGGAAGGCGATGGGTTTACACGTTCAAAACCTGAAGATCCTCGCCCAGCCGCTGCCAGATATCCGTGCCCAGATACCGGTTTGTACGGAACACTACGATGAGACATTGTTCCGCGAGCTGAACGGGATGCTGGCGAAGGTGGAGGAGATGCGCAACCAGCGTGAGAAGCTTTATCAAGATCTGCGCCACCAAATCACGGAGGATGACATCACCTCACAGCTGATCGCACTCGATGGTGTTGGTTCCGAGCAGCAAAAGGCAAAAATGGAAGAACTCTTCAGAAAGGAGCTGGCGAAGCACGATCAGCTGGTGGGATTACTGGAGCAGAACATGAAAGCACAGCCGAACATACTAAAGGCAATGACCGAGGCGTACGCTCGCTGTGCACCTTCGCTAAAGGGCTTTTCCGATACGAAAACACGTCGCGATCAGTTCTTCTCCTCGCTGCAAGCTTCATACGATGTGTATCAAGATCTTCTTTCGAAGAGTGCTAAAGGGCTCGAGTTCTATCGCAAACTGCAAAGCAATGTCCAGAAGCTGTATTCGCGTGTGAAGGCCGCTTGTGATGTGCAGAACGAGGAGCGCAATCAGAAGCTCAAATCGAGCAACGTATCCAAGCGAACGAACGAGATCAATGGAGGTGGAGTGGTGGTAGCGGGAGGCACATCCACCACCACTACGACTTCCAGTGGTGGGACAAAGTTGAAGGACTATCTGAAAGCCGGAACCATTACGCTTGGCTCGATAAAGGCTGCAGGAGTAGACAAACATTTACCATCCATTCGCCCAGCACCGGTTGGTTCAGAAAGCTCGAGCACTGCAGGAGGTGGTGGTACCGGCATATCCGGTGGTTACTATCAGGACTCATACGGTGCAGGTTACAGTAACTACACACAGCAGCAGCAGCAGCATCCTCAGCAATCATACGGTGGAAGTAGTGTACCCTCCGCTTCCACTGCAGCAGGCTTTGATTATTCGCAGTATGCGGCTTCACAACAACAACCGCAGCAGCCGACGACAGGCTACGCTAATCCTTTGTATCAAAATACCAACAATGCCTACTATTACCAACAGCAATCACAGCAGCAGCAGCAACAACAACAACAGCAGCCCACTACCAACTACGATTATGGACAGTACGCGAACCCGGTAGCGCAGCAACCATCGCCAGCTCCTTCAACCGCATCATCCTCGACGGACATAAGCCAAACTCCGTCATGGCCCCAGCTGTCGCAGCAATTTTCCGCAATGAATCTCCAGCCATCCACCCACAACACCGAACAACAAGCGACATATTATGGAGTAGCTTCAGGAAGTGGAACCAACACCACTGGTGGATACGGTGCTACATCGGATCAACAACAGCAGCAACAACCACAGTACCCTAATCTTCAATCTCAAATGAATGCCTATAATACGCTGACGCAACAGCAGTATCCCGCTGCTTCAAATCCGGTTGCCTATGTCAACTATCCACAGGTCTCCTCAAGCGAGTCATTAACCTCCATTCCACCGGTACAGGATGCGTACGGGAATTACAATCAAACGCCAGCTCATTATCAGCATCCTGCCACGGCACAATACTACCAACAATCGCAGCCACAACAACAACAACAACAGGGGCCTTATCAAAGTGAACAAACAACGTCCTATGGTTCCCATCCAGGTTATTCGTACAACTCGCAAACGGGAACCTACGAGTATACGAGCGGTTTCCAGTACGATTCATCCAACGCTTCCGGTTCGTATCAGAGCCAGTACTCCGGAGGTTCCCACCAGACACCGGCGGCAGTTGCCACACCGAACCAGTCCGTAACGTCAGTGGATTCTTCCGCGCAGCAGTATCAAATTTCGGCCAGCCCAGCAATCGCAGGACAATCTTCGGGAATCCAAGCAGGGTACACTGCAACCCAACAAACAACAGCAGCTGATGCCTCCTCTTACTATACTACGAATACGAATCCGACGGGCTACTACCATCAATCATCAACCTATACCACCATCCAGTCGAATCAATATTCCCAGCAACAAGTTGATCCGGCACAACCTCAACCTAATGCGGCAGCCAATCACCACCAGCAGCAGCAACAACCGCAGCCGACATATGATTCTGGCCACGTGACACACTACTCGCATCACACGAACTCGTACGTAGATAGCACCGGTTCTCAACAGCACCAACAACCACAGCAGCAACCAGCAGCAGCAACCACAACAACGATATCATCCAGCTCATCGCAGCAACCGACCGCGCAAGTTGCCTCACAACCGGTCAAACCTTCCATCAGCAGCGGTAACATCGATCTGCTGTCGGGAATTGACTTTTCTCCGGCGAACCTTCCTCCGATTTCCGTTCCGATCCTGCAACCGCAACCATCGCTAACTCCGTCCATGGTCAGTGGTAGTGTCATCGATGGGAACGATGGTGTCGCGAGTGAGGTACTGACCCCAACGAAGGCAACAAAATCCGTCATACCAGAGACCTCGGCTGTGGTGCGAGAGGTAGTACAGGAACCAACCAGCAGCAGTACCGCAGTGCCGCTACCCAGCACCCAGGTGCCATTCGGTGATCGTAAGCCAAGCTTCGACAATCTATCGCTCTGTTCCGATCTGAGCTCCAGTTTCGATTGGGATAGTGCTTCGGTCTGTGGTGCGACGGCCACTGTCACTGGTAGTGGCAGTGTGACCACTGCACTGGACAACGTGTTTCTGCGCCCGGTCAAACCGGACCCCTTCGAGGATGCTACCACCGTCAAGTGGTTCCATAAGGAAGTAGAACGGTTGGAAAAGTTCGTCGAAACAATCAACGTGAAGACGCTGAACGGTACCACGCCTCTCGATAGTAAATGGAAGGAGCTACAGGATTTACTGGTAAGCTTCGGTGCAGTCCGCTTGCCCGGTTTGAAGCTTGGATTAATGTATTTCTTATCCGTAGGTAAAGGAAGAATCCAAGCGACAGGTTAGCGTGGCACGCCTATTTCCGGAGAAGAATCGATCGATCGACTGTGTCCCGTACGATCACGCTCGTGTGCAGCTGTCAACGGACACGGATAACTACATCAACGCTGTTTACGTTAAGGTTTGTATTGTCCAGGATCATCTACCCCGTTAGACGTACGCGTATTAGCAAAGGCTTAATCTAAGCTAGAGTTCTTCGCCTTTCCTTTTTTGTAACTCAACAATTCGATTCCGTTCCCATCTTTTTAACCGTTTGTTTTCTGATTTTGTTCTCAAATGTTTACTCTTGAAAAATGAAAAAATCTCGAAAAAAAAGTTGAAAATGGATCCTAAATTGGTAAGTTTTGTCTATTTGCAGACTAGAGGAAGCGAAACTTTTGCAATAAAATATAAAACCAAAAAAGAATGTCATTACTTCGTGTAGCCTAACACTCCCATTTGCAAGTATATCATAACAGCGTTTGATTTGTCTGCTTCCTACAGGATCTTGGCTTTGGATGTCCAAACTTTGTGTTGGCGCAGACGCCGCTCCCGAACACAGTAAACGATTTCTGGAATATGGTCTGGTCCCAGAAGGCCAACGTGATCGTCTGTCTTCACACGGCAAATGAGGTACGGCAGTAGCATCTGTTTGGAATCACATTTCATCGTACGTGCTAATCTCGTCTCTTTCTGAACTTTACAGCTTCTAGATCCTTTCTGGCCAACGGACACGGGGAAAGAGTTGAGCTACGGTGATGTATCGGTAACACTCGTGAAGCAATTCGATCTTACGCACTGTACCGAACGAACGCTGCGTATCCAGATGCTTGGCTCTGATTATTCCCTTACTGTGGCACTCCTGCAACCGAAGCTGTGGCCTAAAAACTCAGCCGAACATATGCTAGGTGTAGCCCAAAATCTGATCGACACCTATCGGCAGTACAATCAACCGTTAGATCAAAAGACTGTCCAATTACGTCCGCTGGTGCTGAACTGTTTGACCGGAACCGATCGTTCCAGTTTGATCACGATCGCCATCATCACCATTCTGGCTACGCAAACACGTAAACCGTTGTTGATAAGTACGTTTTCTTATTGATCCTGGTGGTTAGCGTTACTGACTCACGGCAATCCATGCTCATACTTGTTCATTTGTAGATGTAATCGACATATGGTACCGGATTTGTTGCCAGCGGAAGGGCGCACTGCGTGATCCGAACTTCATTCAGTTTTCCTATCAGATCGTACTGAGCCATGGTCACAGCATTCTGAACAAACGTAAGCGACACGTTCCCCCGTTCTAAAACCGGTTGATGATCTGTAATTAATACGTTTTCACCCGGTTACAGGTGGCATATTGACGTCGTATCAAATGAAATCAGCCCAAGCGGTGAGCAGTACAGTGAAGGAGGAGACCAACAACGATCCATTCAAAGATCTCGATCCACTGTGGAAGCTAAAAGGATGATAGGCAGCAACGTGATCGAGAACCTGCGTATGCTTTAGGAGGAAATGCATGCCAAATTATTGTTACGTTTGCGTCTCTAAATTAAGCAGCATTTCGTTATCGTGTGTTGCACCATGCAGCAGCAGCATTAGCACTATGCTCACGGTTAATTCATTTTACTCCACTGACAACCGCGAGACAACAGGCGACATTATATTCCAATAATCTAATCTATTGTGTAGCAGGAATGCATATATATTTATTTATATTCCCCATTTAACCGGCTGTTGAGCGCAAAAATATAACAGAATAAAGGTTCTGCATGTTTGGTCCAGGTGCAGAGCTGGAACGTTGGAAACAGAAAAAAGAATGGCCCATGGTTCTCTTAGAAAAATATCACTATTTTTCCTCCATCCCACAGCTTGTGCTTTTGTAATTTCCCATTGACGTTTATGGTCTTCCTGCCTCTGTCTCGGTATAATTAGAAATCGATAGTCAACACCACCAACGTACTTTTTAGAAGGAAGGCGAAGTGTTTTATGGAGCACCCATAAACCTTATCATCACGGTTGTTCGTCTCAGCATCATCTATTCAGCCGCCTGTCTCAACTAGTTAGTGGAACAGTGGACGGGTGGGCGGGGGTCGGAATGCAAAACCCTTTTCTGCACGCTTGACTGACTGCCCCGGATGTCCGTACCAAAGAAAGCGTTTACCCTTGCAGTCATCATGAATATGGATGCGTAGGTTAAATTGCTGAACTTTTCACTTCTTTCGCGATGACCCGATGAAGAAGACAAGACTTAAACAGGTCTCACTCAATCACGAAAACTTCGATAGTGTGGATCCTAGAACAGTTCAACTGTCGGCTAACCAGGTATGTATCGTGAACAAAAACTTAAGACTTAGAACAAAATATTCAAATCAATAATAAGTGACTAGGTAGTCAATTAAATACATTTCTGTTAGTTAATACGAACACAAGTGATCTTATTCGAAGTTTTATTCGTTGGTAATGTGTCTAATTGCGGAATAGAAGATTCCAGTTTCAAATCTTGCCCGGATGCTTGGCGAGGAGCGTTTTTTTTCAAAAAAAAATGTGATAAATGCTAAACTAAATGTGTTGGAGAATTTTTTGAAAAATGTTGTGTGGTTCACATTCTTTCTATCCAAACTAAAACTGTTCTCATAACACATAAAGGACAAAGTAACCAATGATTGTGGCTGCTGCGCTGATTAGCCTCGCGAAAACAACACTTTTGCTTCAACCCAACCGAAGGAACGGTTGTTGGGTGAAAAAACCCCTATCTCGCCATATGTTGCGCTCTCCCAAGGCAGCCTCCACAACAAACCAAAACACATTGTCGTCATCGTCACTCTCAGCCAGTAGCGACGAACACAAAGCTGCTCCATTCAACCGGTTCGAAAAGAGTGCTCAGCTGTCTCCGCTGCTGCTGCTGCTGGTGCTGTGGCCGCGATACCGTCGATGCTGGGTGGACTTACAAGTTCGCGCGCCACCTAGGGAAGAGAACGTGTTTTACGAACGGTTTCGCGTGCTCCAAGTGGAAAGTGAAATCTTGGGCAACTTGCAAACGGTAGGGCGGGGGTATAGTGCTTCATTCTTGGCATGCACCACCAGTGCCGCCGACGCTGTGTACACATTCGTTCCGCGTGCGTCGTAGTGCTCGTTACGTAGCTCGTTGCTTCCGCAGCAGGATCATTACCGTGATATCATCACAGTACTGAACACGAGTGTGCGTGAAACAGATGTAATCGAAGAATGCTGTGAGCAAGGAAGAAAGCATAGCCTACTACCGAATACTAACCAGGGGCTACTCCGCTGACCACCTGCAAGCAAACTTGTGGTATGTATCTACGGTTGTTGCCGCAAGATCTCAATTTCATGTGGTTTGCGGTTTTCGATGGCATTGCGACGTGGAAAAAATGATCATCATCCGGTGTGATCCGGTACGAGCATCTCTCGCGTCTTCTCAAGGTGAAACCGCGACGGCAGATCCGTGGCGCACACTTTCAAGTGGTTGGTTGCGGTGTGCGAAGATTTTGAGGTCAATCAGCGTCCTCCCCGAGGCTGATCTTCTACGTCGATGTGTGTGCGCGTCGACAAAAGAGGTGGGATCGTTTTGTTTTTGTTTGAAGATTGCACCAAGACGCGCGATCGTGGGATGAAATTCGGAGTGTACTTTTTTTTCGAAAAGTCCAATCATCAGTTTCTTCAAGTTCTCCGGTCGTATCTGCAACGTTGACTCACAGTCGCGCGTTCACTTTCGTAGTGTATGTGGTGTACTCAGCTGGGACCAGCCAGTGAAGGTTGCTGATGCACGTGGTGCAATATGGTGACTGGGGAAGACCCGTTAGACGTAGAGATGTGGCGATATTTACACTACCAGCTTGTGCGCTACCTTGTACCTAGACGCTTGTTGATTGGGCTCTACAATCTGTGTAAAAATGGAGGCTTGCCCTTTTCGTGGCCGATCCCTACTATCGCAAACAGCCGGACGGAGATTGTGTTTAGATGTTTATGTAAGCTAGTGAGAGTGTCTCGTGCCTTCAAGACTAATACAACTGGAAAACGAAGTAACTTAAGAAGCACCAGTCCTCGTTCTTTCGCCACAGTCATTATGTTCGGTAATATCTTTCATAATTTGTTCCTCACTTTAAACTGGGAACCGGTAAGGCAACCCCTCGAGGAAATTCCCTCTTTTGCCTCGCTCAAGCGAAGCCATGCTGTCCGTTGCCAAGCGTGCGAACAATGCTCACCAGCTTTCGGTTGTCGCGCAGGGCACTTTTAATGATTCGCGTCTTTCATGCTCGCCCAAGCGAAGACGAGGGAGATGCGATGATAAGTCACAGCCCAGATGAAATCCGGTAGACTGACGATAGGCAGGCCGGCATCGTTTAGTCGCTACCCTCGCTTTTTCCAAGGTTGGTTTAATTTCCTATTTTATCCATCCGGCGAAGTGCACAGTTCTTTTTTCATTCGGGTGCCCTAAGGAGTTAGTTAAATAACTTTAAAGCATGGATCCCTTTTAAAGGAGCAAAAAATTGGTTTTTTTTTTATTTTCGTTCTTCAGATCGTGAAAACACCGTTCCATGGGTCTCGTAGGAATATGAGCATTTGCAGTGTGCTCGACAGGAACAGGATCCTTAAAGCAGCATCCTTGGTGTGATCCCTTTTCCCGCAGCAGTCCTAAAACCCAATAACGGGCTGAGCTATGAGTAGAGCCACTCGGCAAACCTCCGCCGAGTATCAACGATTGGCCACGAGCGACCTGGTGTCAGATAGCAGCGACTCGGAACCAGAAGACCCCGCGGTTGCAGCAGAAGGAACGTCGGAGGAAAGTGACACACCGGTACCCAGTGGTCGATGGCGTGACGGTACCATCGTAGACATCGAACCACTGCAACGAGGCCGGAAAATTGAAATGTACCACCAGGTAATAGCAATAGGCGATAAACCAGCAAGCAACTACACCAAACAAAACCTGTTGAGCACAATGATAACGAACACGCCTCCGGGCGTGTTGGTGTACACTATGTAACGACAAACTTGAGCTTCCACACGCCTCTTTTGCATTGTTTGTGGCCACCATTTTTCACAATAGTGCTACAATGAGGGCAGCATGATTCCCACTGCCAGAAAAGGTATCCAAGCCATGACAATGTGTCCAGGTCAGGGGCAGGTTTTAGCAAAAACGGTGGCACTAATTTAAATTTTTATATTTTGATTAAATTATTGGTTTAACACTTACACTAAGTAAGTGATAAGAACACTTACACTAAGATTCCTTATCGGTTTGATTATTTTTAACAGTGAAATAGTATCATATAGTAAAATTCTGAATATCATTTGACTCCTTAGATCCTTCAGATTATTTAAATGGAAACTCTGATCAAATCCATTCATCCTAGCAAGAAATCTAGACCTGCTGTCTTGTTACAAATCAATTAAAGAAGCTATCGAACCAACCCACGCCGCCATGACGTCGCTAATCCTAGTTCGTTCAGTTTGCAAAAGAATATTTGAAGCGGAACCACCGATTATCAAACGAATTCCTAAGAATTCTAGTCATTATTCCGTGACCTTGACAAGAAACCCATAACTGAAAAGCATTAAGCGTGCGAGTACTTGTTGAATACACAACCGAAACCACGTGGCACTGCACACAAGTGTTCAAACTAGTGATGGGCGCTCGGAATCGCACCCACGATTCCACTCCGATTCCGCCTGCAAAAAAAACGGAGTCGATTCCGCCTTCGAGCCCGAGTCGACTCCGACCCAGATCGATTCCGGGAATATCAGGGGGGAAGTACGGCGCAGCAGTGACTGTGCTTCTGCTTTGGTATAGCCATTTGCCATTTGCGTTTCTTTTACATTAAAGAGGAGTTAGCGGCTTTTTTGTTTTGGCATGGTATTTATTGACCGTGAAAATTATGAGCTATTTGCTGCAATACCTAACAACCTCACTCGTTGTTTAATAGAGCGAAGGTCACAATGAATGAATTACAGAGTTAAACATTGATGTTGAGATTGAACCTCGCCGTCCTCACCTCCCGTCACAACCTACCGGAATCGTCAGGAATCGATTCAGGGCTGAGGCCTGTTTTGCCCATCACTAGTTCAAACAGAGACATGATCACCTATTGATTCTGCTATGTCGTGGACCTTCAAGAACAATTAGAAGCGCGTGGCACGCTTTTGGCGCCATATCTTGGTTCAGAAATCATCCCACCATGCCAGCCCATGCTGGGCAGCAGCAATTAAGGCCCGCGTGTCCATAATTGCCGTCATCCTGATTAGTGGCGCGAGAGATGCCATGCTCTCCTCACCCGCAGAACCCGCAATCTTCAGAGAGATGCAGACAAAGGCCCGACAAGTGGGGGCGGTCATCGTGTCGATGAGGCCGGCTTAATTGCAACCGCCATGTATCCAGCATCTCTGGGATTGGACGGACCAACCTTGACACAGGGGGAAAGCTGTGGCTACGCACCGATGACTGCAACGCAGAATGCAATTTGAAATCGAAACCAAACCCACAAACTACCGAACGGTTAAGCAGTTTGTCAACGTTGACTGACCGACGCTGACGTCGACGACGCTGTTGGTGGCCACTCGGTGGGGACTTTCTCCAACTGGTCACGTCGCGTTTGGGGCAGCAATCGGCAACAAGTCGTTGTTTACATCTCCGCGAGAGAAGTTTCGCTCGTGGAGTCGTTCGTGTCCGAGTAAGCCATGCGGTCGTAGCATGCTAGGTTCCGCTCTCGGCCGACGCGCGAAGGCTTTTGATTTTTTGAGGCAGCATGACCAACGGTCAGAGAAGGACGGTTTCCTGAACTTTTCACTATTCAGCAAATTGATGGAAAATTGCACTTGACTGGGAAAGTAGTGGCATACTTATCGAGCATAATGGAGCCCCTTCGCCGATCGCTATAATGAGGCGCTGATGTAGAAACAAACAGCCAAAGTGCAAATGTAAACCTCAACCGTTGTGCCACAGTTAACACACTGTACCTCCCGAAAAAAGGCTGAATCATTATGATGCGTTAATGGACTTTTAATTTCCTGCTCCTGATAGCCCGATATGGCCGGCACCGATGATGTACGTGCGAGAAGATGCAGATTGGTGGGGACACGAACGCAACAAATTCGTCCGCTCCGCTCTCTCGTGTGCTCTCTCGGCTTTCGGTAGCTATCTATCTTGGATGCTCGCTCGATGGCCACCTCCCCCCGGTCCGAAGCGAAGATGAGAGGCGCGAAACGGCCGCAGCTCAGGAGATTCACTTTACGCCGAGTACTCGATCCGTCCGGTTCGGTGTGGTGCGCGGGTTCGTTCCGTCCGTCGTCCGTCCGGTTTACGATCAGATCCAGATTGTCGTTGGTTCGTGTGTGCGTACGGTGTGTGTGGTCAGTAAAGGTGGTGTACGCACCTTAAAATACGCCAATCCGCCATTCTACAGTGCAGATTGGTGTGGCCAGAAAAAAAGGGAATGAGCCATGCACTAAGGTTTATGCGGTGTTGACGGTGTTTGCGTGTATTCTGTACCTTACTGCGGTTATTAGCCCCTGTGGAACAGCTTGGTGATCCATGGTGTGCAGACGATCGATCCTGTAGTGTCCTTTGATCGTCCATCCTAGTGTGCTGGAGTGAAATGAAAATTAATTTAATATCGCCTAGTAACCACCTCCATAACTACGTTAAATGTCTCTCAAACCACAGATAATGTGATGTTTTTGTAACCATACAGGCCTTTTTAAAGTGTCCTTTTCTATGTTGTACTTCTGTTCTACGCTCGCTTGTCAGTTTGTCGACGTTTGATTGTCTAATTTGGGGATCATCCATGCGACCAGAACCTTACATTTCGCGCTGTGGCTGTGACTTTCTCCCACATGAAGCATTCCAAGGTGCAACAGTCCCACGTCTGGCTAGACGCTGCCATCACGCACTTACCATTCTGTGGTGTCTGCAGCACTTCCGCTTCCAGCAGAACAGAACGGGAACGTAGAACTGAACGCCAGCTCCCAGCAACTATAAATCATACCTCACAAAACGTGACCGTGCACAAAATGGACACTAAAATCCATAAAAACCCCGCTTCTCGTGGGTTGTGGTGTATCGCGGATTACATCTACGGTGCAGCAGTTACAGTGACGTTCTGGGCCGAGAAGCCACAGCCTTTGATAAACAACGAGCGAGCGTTTTATAAGAGCGATCTCCTCGTAAAACAAATGTTGTCAAAGTAACGCCCTTACGAGTAGTGATCGCAAATCTTTTAATTCGTTCACTACTCTACAATCTTTGGTTCGATATGGTGCTTCCACCGCAACAGAACTGCGCTATTCCAGGTTTATCGTGATAGCGAATCAACATTCTTGCCCCCCTCAGGAGAGATAGAGAGAGGCGATGCCATGGCGACGAGAGCGAGGCGACGTGTTCTGTCGCTATCTGATGCACGAGTCCCGGAGTTACATCATGGCATATACGATGGTGACAATACGAGAACGCTCGCTCGTTAAGTGGTCGACAGGTGATGGTTGTCGATGTCGAATGCCGTATAGCCAGCAAATATGTCCACCACTTCCAGCAACCTCACGAACGGTCCGTTACATGCGAAGGCGAAAAGGTTATTTGCAACTCGACGACTACGAGCTTTGGCGATCCGGCGGGAATCTCGCAATAGTCGCGCGTTCATGGAAACGTTGAAGAACCGGTTTCGACCACACTGAAGAGCTGATGCTGAGCGAAGGTGCTGAACCTTCGAGACACCCCCCCGTGCATCAATGCCATTTCGATGAGAGTGGAATTTGTTGGCATTTTTGGAGGACTTTTCTTTGGTAGCGTGCCCTTGGTGTGCTCTCGTTTTGGTCGAACCGCCGTCAATGGACTTTAAATTCGAATTCGAAGCCAGCTACGATGAACTGGAGCCACAAAGAGGCCCGTCCGACATGGTTAGCTGGGCTCGCCTACTTTGTCGCTTTTGACTAACAAGCTGCAAAATGCGATTCTAACGAAGAGAGACAGAGTGTTTCGATCATAGTAACCGTAGTAGTGCGATCGTTTGCTCAACATCTAACGGCGATCCGATTGAGAGGATCGTGCTGCGTCCGAGAAGAAGGAGTGCTGGTTCGTGGCAAAGAATCGAATCAAATAGGAAAAGGTTAACGTGTTAAGTGGCTACGGCTCTGACCTGCCTGCTGTGTGGTGGTGGAGAGAAGATGTGCGCCACAGCAACGGATCATAGTAAACGACACTTTGTCCCTCGGACCACCGACAATTGATTGATGTGGACGAGCTTCCACGTGAGAAAGAGCGTATGAAACACGAGCACTGTCTGGGTGGCTAGTGTTTCAATTAAACTTTCCCTCGCAATTGCACGACCAGCAATCGATTGTTTTACGAGTTGTAAGAGACACTGTGGTAATAATTGTGACAAGGAAAGGGGAACCGATATCGATTTGCATGATAGCGAACACATGTTTCGGACAAAGCGGATAATCGTGTTCGGTCACACAAGCAAATCACGTCACGGCCACGTTCGTAAATTGTGAACTAATCATATATAAACTGCCTTTGAACTGTGAAATACCGGAACGGTACCGGCCCCTATATGGGGTAATCCTGTGGCAGGAAGGAACCCTTTTTCGCATCGTCATCCGCATCAGCCAATGAGGCGTTATCCGGAGTTCGATGATTAGCGTTGGATGACTGACAGCATCAAAACCTCAAAAATCAATTGAGAAATTCCTGCCAGCGTCTCCCAACACACACACACACATATGGCATCCTGACGCAGGAATGCCTTTGAAACGAGACGCTGATGATGCTGCCGATGCTACCGATGCTGTATTAAACGGAACCACACAGAACCGGTTGAATGAATTGACTTTAAACACTGCAATAAAGCGATAGACAAAACCGAACGAAGAACAGCGTGGTTACAACTTGGAGAATTAATAATGCATTCTTTACATCACGCGGCGACCCTGCGGCTGCCGGGGGAGAGGTTTTGGAGCGTGATAAGTGCCCAGTTTAATGACATATAACGCGCGGGGGACGTTGATTCTCCTTAGGGTCCTTATAGCGCCAGCCTGATGATGGTGCGAAACCGAAGGATGTGTGCTCGCGCATCGGGCGATTACTGTGCCAAGCGTTTAATGGGTTAGCCCCAGTGTGTCGTCCCCTCTCAAGGGATCTACCATAACGGCACTCTGATGCTGCTTCTCCCGGAAGCTAACGGTGGGTTGATGCTGATGAAGGATTGTGTGCTTGTGTGACCAAGTGGCCTGACCTGGCGACCAAGCCCATGAAAAATGCAAACGTTTTCAAAGCTGTTGCAACAGCATGACATTCAAAGGGACGGTGCTATCGACCACTCGTCTGGTTGCCCAGAGTTCATTACAGAGCAGTGGAAAGATGCCACAGCCAGCATTATCGAAAAGATTGAATACGTTAAGTCACAATTCTGCCGCCGCCAGAGAAGACGGCATAAAAAGGTTAATTAATGTTAATCGAACTGAGAACGCATACGCCGCACGATGGATTATGGAGTTTTGCTCTCGGTCGATGTCGTTGTGGAGAATCGTGTTGATTGAAACATTGGAAGGAAGATTGGGCACTGGTTCCGTACTCTTGTTGAAGCTCTTCAGAACCAGACGCGAATCCCCCAACCTTACAAGATGACGTGCCATGTAGTATTTCCAAGACAAGAACTGAGTTCTTTCTCGACCAACCAGCAAATGTTTCAACCAATTCCGGTGACGTATCCCGCAAGATGTGTCTTAATTGGAGCGAATCATGCGTATTATCTCCAGTCTCGAACCCCGTACGTCATACACACAGTCACAGCTT
Organism: Anopheles aquasalis; assembly: GCF_943734665.1. Lineage (NCBI taxonomy): Eukaryota > Metazoa > Arthropoda > Insecta > Diptera > Culicidae > Anopheles > Anopheles aquasalis. The sequence continues at coordinate 112,746 of NC_064878.1, read as the reverse complement.
TCGTCCCCTGTTATCCAGTGGCCCAATGTGTCACCAGCCACGGGAAAAAGTAGCTAACAAACTAATGGTTCACTCATCTCGCGGCGCTGTAATCAACCACGTGGAACGGTGACTGAGGGTGTACTGCACGGCCAGTGATTCATTGTATACCGGCCAACTCCAATTAGTATCACGCGACCGACAACTACACCCGGACTTTTGCTCAAACTTTTGATAAAAAGCATGCAAACAACGTGGCCAGTCGAGGGGGTGTGGGATAATGGTGTGCCAGGGATTGTTTAAGAAGTTAATCGTTGAGCTTAGCGCCCCTCATTATCACTTCACGGCTTGGCCACTGTAACCGCCCCTAGCAGGCGCCAGCGATCCGATTACCCAGGCCAATTTAACTGTTCCGGAACTGCCAGCAGACTGGGACCATGACGAGTACCGTGACGTTTCACGCTCTATCTGTCTGTCTGTCTGTCACGCAAACGGCGGCCATTACATGGCTACTTGGATAAAACAACGACGAGGATGCGCGCGTTTCGCGGAAGTGCACCACCGGCCACATGAATCCGGCATTACCGGTGATAGAAAAGCACTCGCAGTGTGATGTCATTCTAACGCTCTCCATCTCGTCCCGATAAGTTGTCGATGTTCAACAACATGCCTCGTTCTAATTGGAAAGAAATTTGGACAAGATAACGTTGCAAGTGCCTCCCGGCACCGGCACCGGGGTCTGACATCGTGACACGCCTGATGGACATGCAAGGTTTCTCGATATGATTGTCTTTCCAAACTTTCACCAACCTACAAGCCTGGAATGAAGGGTATTGGAAGTGAAGTTTGATTTGGATACACCATCTCCAGCAAGTACAAAAAAGCATTTCGTGGTTCTGTGTTACCGCCAACGCGATTCGATATCTGGGGCTAGACCGAGGTCGCACCCAAGTTGTTTGTACAGCTGCTACATTTGAGAGACATAAATACAGAGCCATTACTACGAAAACACTCGGATGGGTCTGTGTGTGACATAAGGGTAACAACAGATGAACCACCCTGGCACACCAGATCATGCAGCTTATTCCGGAGTTCGACGTCCATGAGCCACGTTGGCAGCACCACAGGCAGCGTACGATACACTTTCGCGAGTGAAAATTTTTGGAAATAATCAATGAAAAGTCCATATTGATACCTTACTACAGAGCAAAGAAAAAGGTCAATATCTTCATTTTCCATTCCCTTCCTTATCGTGATATAGCAGCAAAAGTGTAAAGCGGGCGTGTGTGTCCGTATGTGTGCGGGTTGTTTCGGAAAAGTGAAGTGAAAGCTGCCCCGGGCGTTTCGCGAACATGGCAGCATCCAGTGGAAATTCGATCGAGATCGGACATTCGGACCAGGTAATTTTTGAACAGTTTCATAATAGGCCACTAGCCCCGCACAGGAATGGATGTTTAATCATGCAAAAGACTTGCTGCTTATACCAGAGCATGGAGATGGCTGAGAAAATCCAGACCAAATCTGGTATTATATGCAGATAGCTTATGACCGAAGAGATTGACAGTGAAACAACGAAAAGTAGTAGTCTCGAACAACGAAAAGTAGGGGTGCGAATAAAATTTGCTAGCACAACGAGGCCAAGTTAGCGATACTATGTAACGTGGACGATGACGTAACAGCCCATAGCGCTGGACATGAAATACGTGATCGGATCGAACCCTCCTAGTTGCGGCCGGTTGATGTTTGTTTTTTCAATTCTTTCGGCCACTTCAAATCGGTGTAATCGGGTTAATGCGCTCTTCGCACCCTTTCCGATGTTGGTCAATCGGGCAGCACAGGGTACACTTTGGTATGTGCGCTGCACTAAGTTGCATAAACAGTCAGGAGCGAGTGCTGAATATTAAATAGCATCGCAAACCATCTGCCTTTCGCGAGTGAATTCAATCGCGATCGCTTTGTTGCGTTAGATCAAGATCGTGCAGACACTTTCTCGCATCCGTCGTGTACGTTAGGAAAACAATTAGCTTTTATTATTTCGCACTCGGATCGTCATCAACCGTCCATCCTTCGGAAGTGTGGCGTGGTCCATCAGCGTCGTCGCTTAATTATATCATAATTCTTTCCTACTTCGTTCAGCAAAGCCAGTTCGTTCCACCTGTTTGGTGGAGTCATTGCGCGCAAACACGACCAGCACGACGATCCGTAGCTGACTGGTTTTTCGGATCGTGGCCGGTTCGCGACGGTTAGCTAACACGCGATCGCCGCGTGCCACGATCGAACGTAACTCCAAGGCTCATTAGACGTGCAGCTTGTCTGCGCCTGGTCTAATCGCTGCTGGTGCTGGACACCAGAGCTTATGTGATCCTAGGAAGTGCATTTTATGTTGAATAAACGTACGGCTTATTCCAACGGCCGGGCATCCAACAGTTTTCTTGAGTGGAGCGTTTGGGCAAAGAAATCTTGCGGAACAGCTGAAACACTCGACTTATCACGCGGCTCACGCTAAGTAGCTTGATAAAATGTTTTTTGCCCAGCGCTACGCACCTCGAATTGGCCAATTAGACCTTTAAATGCTATCAAGTACATCCAATCGACCAACAATGCTTAGGGATGGTGGGTTTTTTACAGTGAATCCATCACCAAGGCTGATAACACTGTTTGAAGAGGACACATGCCGGGGGTGCGATAGGGATGATCAAGATAAGTGTCTATTGACTGGTCCAGTGCTCGCCCGCGAAATAACAGGCCACAATTGACGTACTGCCATCCGATGAAGATGAATGACGGATATCGTCAAGTCATGATGAGTGTTTTTAAACTAATCTGTGGATTGTTTTTTTGTTGTGTTCTTCCCCTTTAATTTCGCAAGGAGCTGGTTGGTTCGGGCAAGAGTAGCCTTCGGCGGTATATGCTGCTCGGCACGCTAGCCCTCATCCTCACGGTCATCGCCGTCGCATTGGTAGTGATGCTGACGGCCGCTAATGATGATGAAGGAAGCACGCCAGAAAATGCACCAATCGTGGCATCCGGAGATCCGATCACACTCGAGGATATCCTGATGGGAAGACTGTCGGCCGTGGGGTTCACGGGTACGTGGACTTCGAACGGTAAGATCATCTATCGGGATGATCTCAGTTCGGTGATGCTCTACGATCCGGAACAGAACGATGCGAAAACGCTGCTCGGACCAGCACATGAGCAGCTTTTACAGGGCTTCAAGTTTGATCTATCACCGGACGGGAACTATCTGCTGGTGGCTCGCGGTTACAGCAAGATCTTCCGCCATAGTTTTCTCGCTATTTACGACATTGTTGAGCTGAGCACGAGGCGCATCATCCCGGTGAATGTTGGTGGTGCGAGGGTAAGTTAGACGATTCGTAATTTCCGTTTCTTAGAATTTATGCTAACAGACTGCCTTTCATTTACAGCGCCCACTGAATCTGGTTGAATGGGGTCCAACCGATCATTCGTTTGTCTTTGTGTTTGAGAACAACCTATACTACCGGCAGTCGCCAGATGCAGCCGAGATCCAGATAACAACCGATGGCAGCCCAAGCGTTTACCATGGTATCCCGGATTGGGTGTACGAGGAGGAAGTGTTCTCGACTAACATCGCTACCTGGTTCTCACCGGATGGTCGCCAGATTGCATTCATTCGCTTCAATGACACCGAGACGCCGCTCATGAAAATCCCAATCTACGGACCACCGGGCAATCCGGATTATCAGTATCCGCATGAGCTGTCCCTGCACTACCCGAAGGTGGGTACGAAGAACCCGATCGTCCATCTGTTCCAGTACGATCTGCAGGAGCGCAAAATGCAGGAAGTGGAACCACCGCGTGAACTGGTGAATGCAAACCACGATCACATCATTACCAGTGTCGGCTGGTCATCGTCTAGCGAGCGGCTTATAACGATCTGGAAAAACCGAGTGCAAAACCATGCGATCATACGATCCTGCAAGGCGAACGGTTCCACTGCACCGGCCAACGACTGCCAGACGGTACACGAGATCAAACTAACCGACGGTTGGCTGGATCTGTTCAGTGCACCCATGTTTAATGCAGGCGGAACCCATTTCGTGATAGTTGCCTCTCAAAACCAGGGCGCGGCCGGTGGTTTCAAGCACATTACCATGATCTCGACCACGGAACCGAACTCAGCGGAAGCCCTCACGAAGGGCAAGTTTGTTGTGCAAGATCTGCTCAAGTGGGATGCGAAGACGAACATGATCTTCTACACGGCCAACACGGAGGAGGAGTCACACGTTCTGCACGTGTACGCCATCGAGGGACGGGTTGGTGCGGAGGCTCAATGCCTGACCTGCGATGTGAGCGTGGCAGAGAAGCAGAGCTTCTTCAATGCCCAGATTAGTCCAAAGGTTGGCAACTACCTGGTGCTAGAGGCACGAGGACCCAACATTCCCTGGAGTCACGTGTTCCACTGGAGTGTAACGGAGGCTAAAAGTGAGTCTATTTCATCAGGTGTTTGTTGCAAGGAATCTGCGTTGCTAATTCCTCGTCCTTGTCCTTTCTCTTCCAGAGGTTGAACTGAAGTTGATCAAAGCTTGGGAATCGAACAATCTGCTCGAGACAATGTTGAAGCGGAAGGCCGTACCCAGGGTTGAGATTCACGAGTTCGAGCTAGATAATGGGTATAAGGCGAAGGCGTTGCTCTTGATACCGCCCACCGTGAACACGAGCAGTTCAGCCGTCCAGCACCCGATGCTGGTCGATGTGTATGGTGGTCCCAACTCGGCCAACGTTGTCGGTACGTGGTCGATCGGTTGGGGAACGCATCTTGCCTCGAACCGCTCCGTTGTGTACGCCAAGATCGATGGTCGGGGCAGTGGTTTGCGGGGTGATCAGTTGCTATACCAGATCTACCGGAAGCTCGGTACAGTCGAGATAGAGGATCAGATTGCCGGTGCCCGGAAGCTGGCCGAACGATTACCATACGTCGACTCGAAGCGTGTAGCTATCTGGGGTTGGAGCTACGGTGGTTACGCATCCGCCATGGCACTGGCACAGGATACGGAGCATGTGTTCCAGTGTGCCGCATCGGTTGCCCCTGTTACCGATTGGTCGTTCTACGGTAAGCAAAAGGATGTTATTGCGGCTGGAACTTGAGGGGATTCACTGACTCTCCCGTTTTAGATTCCATCTACACCGAGCGTTACATGGGACTACCGAGGGATGATAACCAGCGTGGTTATGAACAATCGCGCCTGACGGCTCAATACGATCGATTCCGTAACCGTAACTACCTGCTGATCCACGGTACCTTCGATGATAATGTCCACTTCCAGCAGGCAATGCAGCTTTCGCGTGCCCTCGAAACGCACGACATTATGTTCAAACAAGTGGTAAGTACAGGCGCACAAAACCGTGTCCACGGATGATCTGAACGTGTCCTGATTCGTTTGTTACCTCTCCTCTATCCAGAGCTACCCCGATGAGGATCACAGCTTAGCTGGCGTTCGGCCTCATCTTTACCACACGCTCGGTCGCTTCTTTAGCGAGTGTCTAAAATTGGACTAAATGACCTGCTGCTGCTACGTTTTACCGTTGCATTCCGTAGCTTAGCTCTACGATTAGATCAAGAGAGAGCAGGCACTAAGATCGTCACGAATGTTATCTACCTTTATAAAAAAAAAACCAACCTCCTTATTCCCCCGTACGTAAATCATCCTCCTCAGATATTGCCGCTACTTAAGCAACACAAACACAAATAATTTTGGTATCCACCCTGGGCAGCAGGGTGATGTATATAGTAGTTGGTAGCAAAAGTTGTTCGGAATGTCCACAATCCGGCTGACGGGCCGGTATGGATTGCATTTCTCGGGAACAATTGGAGAGACCCAGGCCAGCCAGGCTGTTGGTGCTCTGTTCTGTGCATCGTTGTTGGCTGGCATTTTAATCCTGTAGGTTTGTGTAAGTGTATGCTATGTGTAAATACCATTAGGTCCAATAAAGTGGCCAACAGTGTTAGGAAACAGTATAGGATCACGTGCGCACGCGACACAATGAAACATCTGGAGAAAGTTTTGTTTTAAGGCTTTTTACTGCCACAAAGGAAGGTACAAGAAAGCGAAACAAAGGTGTGGCATAGCAAGAGAGGGCTAAAAAATAGAGAGAACAGAAGAAACCGAAACGAATGTGTCCGAAACACTAGTCAAAGGCAGTGAAACGGCACACATCCAACAGCCTAGAAGGGATTTAGACTACCCCCAACACCCATGAGAATGTTCAATGAAGAAGTGCAAGGATGAAAGTAGCTAATACAATGTCTTATTTTATGAAAAGAGAAACGTCTTCTATACGCCTTTCTGTCTTGTTTTACATAAGATTCACTTTATTTAAAGGTTGTTGTCTCTCTCTCTCTCTCTTATTACTGTTTTTTTGTTCCATTTTCATATTTTAATGCTCCACTTTCCCTCCGTTACCCATGTATTTACACACATTTATATATTGTTTGTTTGTTTGACTTATTCTGCCGCTACTGTATGCTGCACTCGTATCTTGCTCACCACCTTCCCCCATTCCCGAACGGATAGGTTACTATTTAAATTTGCTTACTTAACGAGCTTATAATTTACTGTTCATTTACCGATTCAGATTGTAAGTTACCGGAAAGGTAGGATCTCAAAATGAAGGGAGGAGCTGGGATACACGCTACCGTCCTATGATTAGTGCAAAGTGACCGCGTGATCATGTCTCAGTAGAGAAACACTTTTATCGTTTGTTCACTGACATGTTTCTCCTCTTACTGCCATTTTTCATATCTCGCTTTAATGTTTGGTTCCAATTTTACTAACACCTTCAACGCCGTATGTATATTACGTAAAAATGTACCTCTTTTTGCTTTCAGACTTTCCCGTTTTTTGGTTACTCTTTTGACAGCAGTGCAATGAATCGCAGCGGCCAACAGAGCGCAAGGGATGGAACTTTTCTTTATGAATAGTTTGTAAAAATATTTGATTTATTTTCGCTTTCATACACCGCTTCTGCTCTTCATATCTTATCATGTATTGTAGTACGTGTCTGATGTTCGAGAATCCCCGCTATCCTCTCTCTCCGGAGGCGAACTTTTTTCAAGTTTAAAATGCTTCTTCCTCAGTGACGATGAGTTCTTTTAGCGTTTGCCATGCTATTTATACAGCTGCTCACTACTTGATTAAATCGATATTGTATGCTTTTTTATTGGGGTGGATGAGAACCAATCGCGGAGCGCGTATTTGTGTGAAATATTTATCGAAGACTGTGCACTTTTACTTACTCCACAGTGCGTGTTATCCACTTCGCATTGCATGTTCCGGGTAATTTTTTCGTCTCTTATTCGTCTCTCGTCCATTTACTATTAGCTAAAGTTGTACTCTTCTGTGTTTTTCTTTTTTTTTTTTGTATCCGTATGGAGTTCAATCGATCTAAGTTTTTGTAAAATTTTGAAACAAGCTCTTCTTGCGTCTTCCTAACGTTTCAAACCACCCGTGGGATGTTTCTATTTCTCAATCCGATTGATAGATCATTTGGTTAATATGGTGGAGTCTGACGGAACATTATAAGTGATAAAATGACATTCAAAACATACAACACGATTGATTATTCTGGGTTTCTTTTTGCTCCTTCGTTTACACCCCTCCACGCAGCCCCTTTGCTGTATTTATTAATTTTCCTGGACACAATCCCTCCGGTAGGAAAATGATTTGTTCAGATTTCACTTTTAATTCATGACATTTAATGACCAGGGCTTGGCGATCGGTTTAT
>NC_064878.1:85000-90000 GCF_943734665.1 Anopheles aquasalis | reverse complement strand
TTGTTTTGAGAATTAAACAATTTATGTTGGACGCCATACATCGGGATCCTCCATGAGGGTAGAGTGTTGATCGGTTGACGGTACGCCCTGTACCGGCGACATCGCGTTCGGTGAGGCCATCGCTGCCATATCCTCGCGTGAGCCTCTGCACGTGGTGGCGTGGAGCAATGGGAATGAGTTAAAGCGCGATGATGAGACGAATGTTCAGTTAGTATGAAATTTGATGGATGATTGTTAATTGGTTAATATGCTTCATGAGTCTTATCATTAAGAAATGCTCATCAAACGACTCTCCAAACAAGTGTATGTACACAAATAAAGCACAATGTCCTCCACAATGCTACAAAAAGGCGCTAGAACGATTACTTACTTTTTGCCAAGTGCCATCATACCGTACAGCATTCCGGTAACAAAGATAAGTCCACAACCGAATAGACTACCGAGTCCTAAGCACATGATGACCGGTGGTATGGCAATCCTAAAACAAAGCCAGAAACAGTAAACGTAGAGCTACGTTCTTTCTCTATTCGAAGAGCAATTCTAACGGGGATGCAACAACTTACACACAGTACAGAGCTGCCCGGTTCCAGTATGGGCGCTGATCCGCCTTCTCGGCCGCCTGCTGCACGAAATCGATGAAAATGAAGCAACATGGTGCTTCTATGGCGAGCACCACGAAACCGGCCAGAATCTGTAGGATACCACCGACAAGACAACCGACATCGCCGAGCAGGATACCGATACAGTTGTACAGACCGAACAGGACGGCAACTGAAAGTTAAGTAGAGCGATGATTAGGGGACGATGTGTGGGCGGCTCGACGTGCATCCCTATCCCATTATCAGTTGTGTTTTATCACAGTAAACCGAATATGAGCAACGTGTTATCACGAGTCGAGTCGAGAATGCTGGCGACAGCGCGCTCGGTGCGTGCAGAGCAGAAAAAAATCATCGCACCATCCTAGGGTCCTTCGGATTCGTCCTTTGCATGAAAATGGCAAGATAACCGAGAAATCTTTTGTTTTGCTTAATTGTCATTCAACATGCAGCTCACATTCCCGCTGCCTCTCTTCCCTTGGATGCTGCAAAATTCATTATTGGCCTCGAGAAGAAAGGCTCGTTATCCTTGATGCCTGGTCACTGCTGGCGATCCTTTGGATGCTCTCTCAACTCTGGCCACGGTTGACGGGATGTATCCGTTACATAATAACCTTCGTCAAAGGTGGCTTTAGGACGGTGGAGGCCAACGACAGGAGGCAAAACACAATGATCCTGGATCCTTGGAGTGGCACTCTCTCAAAAACTCTGTTTGTTGGGGGGCATCAATTGCTCTCTCTGTCTGTCTGTCTGTCTCTCTCTCTCTCTCTCTCTCTCTCTCTCTCTCTCTCTCTCTCTCTCTCTCTCTGGCGCTCTCCCAGTGCTCGTGCGTGCTTTCTCGGTGACTCCTTTTTGCTGACTTCCTTTTTCGAGACACGCGCGTTCACTTTCTTCTCGCAGGTAGCTACGATTTTGTCCCCCTCCTCCGCTTTTCCGCGAAACCACACGCATCGTCCAGTGCAAATAATCCAGATTTTCCTCTTCATTCGACACGTTTCCAAACACGCCGCCGGCAGCTGCAGCGCCAGCAGACCAGAACGACCTAGTTTATGATGCCTTCTTTACAATAAACTACACTTTGGGGGCTTCTCTGCGCGGTAGCGGCGACCAAAACGTTCCTTCACTTGCACGGGATTCACTAATTCCAAAACAAAAAGCGTCGAAATCGCGGGACATTTTGGCATTATCACACTACGCTTATCAGTTGGTCAGTCTGCGGGATGATTCATGCATATCCCTTGTTCAGGCAACCGTCTAGCGGAACGGCATCTCCGATGGAACGGTGGTGCTGAGATGGGGAGGGTGCAAACGGTGGACCGATCGATAAAGGGCTCTACTCACAGAATCCACCGACGATTCCGGCTGCACGGCCTCCGTACTTCAGGTGCCACGGTACATCATCGCGGGGAACGTTGTCCTGACCGGGCCGGGCCATCAGCCCCGCTAATCTTTCCGCGAACGACTGATGGATGAAAAGGAAAACGGGGAAAGTGAGTCGGGAAAGGAAAGTTTTACAGCAGCCTTCCTCCCGTTACGCTTCGCGGTGGCCGAATTTCAGATTTATCGATTTCCAACGAAAGAATGAAGCCACTTACCATGATGAACGGTTATTTGCTAGGTTCGGCACTTTCCACACAAGCAAGCACCTCGGAGTAGGCGGAATCCTGCGTTTGATCCTGCCGGATGTTTCCGATAACACGTAACAATCGCGGCGTATCACCAGCAGATTGCGGAAATCGCTCGGGAAGCGGCGTGGCTATTTGTTGGGCCGATTTTTGGGTATTTGCCGAGATCACGGTACGGAGAGCGTAAAAATCTTATCGAAAAAATCTCAACGAAAACCAAGAATCACGGGAAGAAGCAGGGTTTTGACGTTTCGAAACGCTTGAAACGCTTCGTACAAATGGTGCTGTTTGGCACATTTTTGGCATGTCGAAAGATGTATTTTTGGCGCTAGTCGAGTTCGAAAAGATGAATGACGGGCAATGTTTATATCGTGAATTAAAAAAAAAAATGTCGGAAGACGCTAACCTCGTGCATTGGTCGAGACTAAATTCGTCGAAAAATGTGTTGCTCTGCGATTCGAAAGTGTGCCGGTTGTGTGGCGAAGAGAACGAGAATGGCCTCCCGTTAGCGAAATTAGCCAACTAATCAACCGGTACTTGCCGGTAGAGGTAAGAAGCGTCGCATTTTTTGCGTTCCGGGAACAATCTTTAACGTTTTCGGCCTGCATTCCGACATTGCAGGTTCAAGATGATGGTATCTCGCCACGGTGGACAGTTGCTGTTCAATGAAATCGAGAGGGAGAAACAGCGGGAACTGGCAGCCTCCAGTAAGAATGTTACCGTTGCCCGAGTGGAAGATCTCGGTCCCCTATACGGTACCCTTCTCGATCAAGCAAAGTGGAACGAGCTGTTCAGCAAGGCGGAGCTGTCTGTCACACCATGCGTCGGCAACGATATTCCGGCGATCGAGCTTCACGAGCTCGAAGACTTGCTTAAACCCACCAACGATAAGGACATCCGGCAAGATCAGACACCGTCCATCAGAGAAGAGGAGGCGCAACCGGTTGCTGGATCGACGATAGATGAATCGCACGAATTGATCGAAAAGGACTGGATCGTAAACTCAGATGTTTCAATGTCCGGTGGACGGTTGATAGGATTCATGAACCACAATGTCAGCGGCATCGGTAGTCTGGTGGTGGTCAAATTGGCCGACGGATCATCGCGAAAGCAGTCCAAGTTCATCTGCGATATTTGTGCCAAGAGTTTCGCCCACGAGCGGCGCTATGTGCGGCATCGGAAAACGCATTCCGTCCTGTTCGAGTGTTCCGATTGTTTGGTAAAGTTCGGTACGACCGATAAGTTGAAGGTGCATCAGCAAGAGAAAGTTCACCGTGGGCAAGGGATAGTGGATGGAATTCAAATCGATACGAAGACTACAGGGCACGGGACGGAGCAATTGGATCAGTACGCTTGTGATAATTGTGATAACACGTTCTCGGAGCTGCAGATGGTGTTGAAGCACGAAGAAACGGTGCACGTTAGTGAAAACAGAACATACGTTTGTAGCGCTTGTGGTAAGTCCTTCCGGCAGAAGGATCTCCTGAAGCGCCACCAGAGCACACAGACCGAAGGGCGTCCCCATCAGTGTAAGGTGTGTGAGGCATCGTTTAAGACACGCTCGATGCTCTCGAAACATACCAAAGTGCATGACGCGGAAGCGAAGTGTCCTGTCCCGTGCCCCTGGTTCCCGTGTGACCTACAGTTCCGATACAAGGCCGGCCTCAAGCAACATCTGAACGTTCACGCGGGCGTGAAACCGCTCGATTGTCAATACTACGAAAAGCGATTTTCCCAGCGCGGTACCCTGAAGGAACATTTGCGAACGCATTCGGACGATAAACCCTTCTCGTGCGATTCCTGTGAGGCCAGATACACCACCAGCTCCCAGCAGCGATTGCACGTCATGCGCCACAACAGCGTGCGACCGCAACAGCGTCCGAACGCACACGCTGGAGAAATGATCAGTAAGGTAAGCCAGGCGGACAGCTAGCCAGAGGTCCTGCCTTTACATCGAATTCCATCAGAAAACCCCTTGTTTAGTAGGTCAAACCCCCTGAAGGCCAAAGAGGTTCTCGTCGCAGTTAAACACATGGTCGCAATTTCATACCAACCGATTGAACAGGACCCTCGGGCACAGATCAGATTACTTCCGACTGCTCCGACTCCCTCGAGAAAGAATTACAGGATCACCAGACAGAGAAGAAGCAGAGCGCAGAAGAGCGCCATCAACACGCCCATTTCTCGTTCTGCTGAAATGTGAATCCCCGCGAGGGGACTCCCCTAGTTGCCGACTAGTTTTTGGGCGACTTTACAGTGATTAGAAAAAATTTCTCGTTATGTAAATTTCCCCATTTCTAATTGCGAGACTGCGAGAAGGCGTTTCCAACAGAAAAAAGTTAACTCAGATAGCCTTGGCTGACTGGTCAGCCATTTCGGATGAGGAATTATTGGGAACCGGGTTTTTGTATAATAAGAACCAGCAGCATACCAGCAATCAGCGATTGCTGCTGTCGTTCACCTTTGCATCCACCATCCTAGCTGGCCATTACTCACGTTTCTCTTCGGTGAATGGATGGTCGTGTGTCGTAAGGCATTTGTAGCTCATTATTCGATCTGTGGTTCATCCAAGTTACCACGTTATGCGCTTTTCGGTTTCGTCTGGGATCACAAGCGTGCAGCACGTCCCTGGAGCAATAGGAAAAACTAGGACCTTCTATTGTTTTTGTAGTTCCTACTGTAGGTTAGCGAAACGAATGTGCTGGGTAGGAAGTAGGAATGGTTTTTGTGACAAATTCCTTCTCTGTAATTAGATACCATTTCTGGCAGTAGACTGCCT
>NC_064878.1:42500-82500 GCF_943734665.1 Anopheles aquasalis | reverse complement strand
GAATAGAGGGCCTCACTAGCATAATTGTCAGCAAACTCTTAGCAAGCCTTGATACACGGACGTGCTGCAAGATGTGATAGATCCCAAAGGATAACAGCGAAAGGAGCAGCCGTCGTCGTCGTCGTCGTCGTTGGTGTCATCGTCCAATTTGTGGTGCAATCGAGTTGCGAAACGAATCGAAGGAAGCAAAGAAACGACGGAGTGAGAAGAAGAGGGCACAAATAACATACTTCACCGAGGAGCAAATCGTTCTTTTCTTCCGTTGAAGGACCTTTTTCCACGTGCTCTGTTACCTGTAGTCATTGCATGCCGGGAATGACTGACTCGGAGATCCTTCGAAGGTGGAACCCGGGAACCGCCATTTAGCCGCCGCTGTCGACGTTTGCGCCAAGCGAAAAACCAAAAACAGAAGATGAAAAAAAAACCACCAAACGAAGCTGCCCGATGCTCAGCTTCAGCCTTTTTTCTCCAACATTTGCTACTGGGACTCGAAATTGCAGCAATTACGGCAGCAAACCTGCAAAGCTGCTAATGCGCCCCTGTCTTTGACCGGTTCACCTACTCTAATAGTATGTTATGAAGGAACATAAACGCACAGAGAGTTCTTGTTCTCACCTATACGCACCCGGCGATGGTACCATCTGCTGCCCGGTGAGGTGCGTTGTGGCCCATTCGAATCCATGAACCGTTTCATCGAAATGGACATTCAGGCAGCGATGGTGTGTATGTATGTGGGTCGTCCTATTTCGACCATTGTGTGATCCATTGTCGGCAAATTAAATCAAATTAAAGGCACGCACATTCATCAAAGTACATGGTGCCCTGTGCCTGTCCGGGAAAGGACGGGTTTTTGAGGTTAAATAGCCGTTCCACAGTGTGATCCGGTCCGGTCTCTCCCACTACACGATGCAGGTACAGGATCATGATCGATCCCCTCGGTTTCGGTGCTGACTTCTACAACGCACAACATTGTGCCCAACAGCATTGTGTCCGGTTTCCGGTGCACGCTGGGAAGGCCGACGATGTCTGGCCAACACATGATTGGTGACTTCTCTTCGTCCTCCCTTTTGCACCGGTCACGAATTGGGTGTGTGCACTGCAGCGTGACGTTTCGATTCTATCCGTTTCGGATTCGAATGCAATAAATTATTCAATTAGCCCTAATGTTTCGATGCGAAAGAGACTAATCCCATTTGTGCGTTTGAACGTTTTGAACTTTAATCCGAATCTCCGGTCGACGGCGCTACACACCAACATCCCCGCTCTTCATCGCTCCGTCCGTTTGCTTTGGTATTTCTAATTGCAGGCGTACCGCGATGCAACGACGATGCCGATAAGCAATTCCGATAAAAGGCCAGGTTTTTTGGCGGAGCGCGCGCGCGCCTTGTAAGGTGGGCACGTGGCGACTGTCCGGCTGTAGGACCGGCTCAACTCGATGCACTGATGCTGATCTCTTCGATTATTGACTTCACGCACCCGGCCAAAGGGCTGTAATTGAAAATTATCGATAAGACACGCGGCCTCATGGTGGTCGCTACCATTTGTTTGTGGTGGAGTTTAACAAGCTTACCAGGAGCGGGAGGGGTGACGATCCGGGATGTCCAACCGACCAAGGATGCGCAGGGAATGTCATGTCTGTGGTACATAACTGCTGATGTTGTATGTTGTACGATTTCGTTCTTTTAGTAGGCCATCGCGTATTTTATTTTGCCGCACGTGGGCATCTGCGATCGATAATTTTACATTAATTTTTGCCGAGTTACTGTTTGCCGGCCAGTTGGTGGACTGCACAGGCACGCATGTACGGTCTGCCTCGAGGAATGCGGCACTCTTTTTTACGATATTTCCGTCCGCAATGGGTTGCAGATCGTTAAATGTTTGAGGTTAAATCGTCGTTCCGCATTTGTCAAACACCGGGAATTCTCTTCTCTCCTCCGTTCCCACCCCCGCGTTAGTGCATTGTTTTCCGATGTTTTATGAGCCATCCCATGTTGGGAAGCGACTGGTTGCGATATGGGCACGAAAAGGATTTCCAAAAACGTTTCCGGCTTGTGTGCGCGACGGGATGGGCTTTTAATATCGTTTTGTTCGTGTGAGGAGCCCGGCGAAACATTGCGTTGTGTTTTCCGTTAGAGTTTTTATGTGTTGTATGTTGATTTTCCATTCTACTCAGGGCCGAGCGTCAATGTTCTCTGGTTTGTTTGTTAATCTACATTTTTTCCCATTGGCCCCCAAGGGTTTTTTTTGTTCATCTCTCCACTTTACATATTTTGTGCTTTCGCGCGTTCCGGGTGCTCCCGTAAAATGTAATTCGCTCTCAATTATCGCTAAAGTTGTATGCCTCCCATCCCAAGGGGAGCATCCCAGGAAGAGAATCGTGTCGTCGCCAATCGTAGCAACCACCCAGCGAAGCAGCGCGTTGTTTGTTCTTTAATGCGCGCGCTGAATTGTTCTAGAGCGCCGGGGGAAAGGTGGACGCGGTAGGCACTTTATGGACAACAAAACGATGGAACCCAACCGTCGGCGAAGTATCGACGTGGCAACCACGTGGCCCGTTGACGCAATGATGGAACAATAAATGCAACCCCCCGTAAAAATCGTACCATGGGTACGAACATAAACACTTGTTTTATCGCACTACACGCGTTCTCTACTACCGGACGGCGCATAAACGGTGTGTGTATGCTCCGAGGCCATTCCGAGTAGAGATGATGATGCTTTCTACCGTTGTCACGCCCTGAGCCTATCGGCAACCGAGAGGTTTGTTCCGGTCGGAGAAGATGAACGAACCAGAAAACAGAGCCAAGGAAAATGAAGAAGAATAGAAGGAAAAAGGAGCAAAAAAGTGGCCGGCAAGCTAATCGACGATCAGGAGGCAGCAGAATAAATGTTTGCATAAGTGAGGTTATGGTGCTTGGCTCGTCCTTTTCCCGGGTACGGTCGGTGCTAGTAGCCGCGCGACGGCACTGCTCCCAAGGGGCAGGCCTCATTTTTATCTTGGACGGGCTTTGATGCGTTAGTGTTTCGTCCTCTCTGGCCTCATCGTCATCCGTCCATTGCGGCGCTCGGTGGTTGAACAAGTGGCAAGTGTGAACACTGAACTACTAACAGACGAGAGAGAGAGAGAGAGGAAGAGCGAGTATAGCCCAGGTCCTTTTATCCGGCGCTACACACGAGACCCGACAGTCGGTCGGTTGGTGATGGAGATGATGATGAAATATGGCCATTCGACCGGAGCGACCCCGGACCGGGCATAGAAGCGAGTTGTGCTTTTGATGCCCGATGGTAGATCGTCGTCGTCTGTAGGTTGGACCAGTCGGATGCTAATCTTTCGTTTGCCTGCCATGTTGTTAGCTGGGTGACACATCCGACACCAAACTCCGCGTTGGCGCACATTGTACTGTTGATAAGAAAAAAAGAAAGAAATCCGTCCGGACAGGTTGAAGCTGACGGACGATAAGAAACCTGCCTCCCCTAAGGTTTCCGTCCCCGGGGGGGGGGGGGGGGGGGGGGGGGTGCCTGTCCGGGAAAGGACGGGTTTTTGAGGTTAAATAGCCGTTCCACAGTGTGATCCGGTCCGGTCTCTCCCACTACACGATGCAGGTACAGGATCATGATCGATCCCCTCGGTTTCGGTGCTGACTTCTACAACGCACAACATTGTGCCCAACAGCATTGTGTCCGGTTTCCGGTGCACGCTGGGAAGGCCGACGATGTCTGGCCAACACATGATTGGTGACTTCTCTTCGTCCTCCCTTTTGCACCGGTCACGAATTGGGTGTGTGCACTGCAGCGTGACGTTTCGATTCTATCCGTTTCGGATTCGAATGCAATAAATTATTCAATTAGCCCTAATGTTTCGATGCGAAAGAGACTAATCCCATTTGTGCGTTTGAACGTTTTGAACTTTAATCCGAATCTCCGGTCGACGGCGCTACACACCAACATCCCCGCTCTTCATCGCTCCGTCCGTTTGCTTTGGTATTTCTAATTGCAGGCGTACCGCGATGCAACGACGATGCCGATAAGCAATTCCGATAAAAGGCCAGGTTTTTTGGCGGAGCGCGCGCGCGCCTTGTAAGGTGGGCACGTGGCGACTGTCCGGCTGTAGGACCGGCTCAACTCGATGCACTGATGCTGATCTCTTCGATTATTGACTTCACGCACCCGGCCAAAGGGCTGTAATTGAAAATTATCGATAAGACACGCGGCCTCATGGTGGTCGCTACCATTTGTTTGTGGTGGAGTTTAACAAGCTTACCAGGAGCGGGAGGGGTGACGATCCGGGATGTCCAACCGACCAAGGATGCGCAGGGAATGTCATGTCTGTGGTACATAACTGCTGATGTTGTATGTTGTACGATTTCGTTCTTTTAGTAGGCCATCGCGTATTTTATTTTGCCGCACGTGGGCATCTGCGATCGATAATTTTACATTAATTTTTGCCGAGTTACTGTTTGCCGGCCAGTTGGTGGACTGCACAGGCACGCATGTACGGTCTGCCTCGAGGAATGCGGCACTCTTTTTTACGATATTTCCGTCCGCAATGGGTTGCAGATCGTTAAATGTTTGAGGTTAAATCGTCGTTCCGCATTTGTCAAACACCGGGAATTCTCTTCTCTCCTCCGTTCCCACCCCCGCGTTAGTGCATTGTTTTCCGATGTTTTATGAGCCATCCCATGTTGGGAAGCGACTGGTTGCGATATGGGCACGAAAAGGATTTCCAAAAACGTTTCCGGCTTGTGTGCGCGACGGGATGGGCTTTTAATATCGTTTTGTTCGTGTGAGGAGCCCGGCGAAACATTGCGTTGTGTTTTCCGTTAGAGTTTTTATGTGTTGTATGTTGATTTTCCATTCTACTCAGGGCCGAGCGTCAATGTTCTCTGGTTTGTTTGTTAATCTACATTTTTTCCCATTGGCCCCCAAGGGTTTTTTTTTGTTCATCTCTCCACTTTACATATTTTGTGCTTTCGCGCGTTCCGGGTGCTCCCGTAAAATGTAATTCGCTCTCAATTATCGCTAAAGTTGTATGCCTCCCATCCCAAGGGGAGCATCCCAGGAAGAGAATCGTGTCGTCGCCAATCGTAGCAACCACCCAGCGAAGCAGCGCGTTGTTTGTTCTTTAATGCGCGCGCTGAATTGTTCTAGAGCGCCGGGGGAAAGGTGGACGCGGTAGGCACTTTATGGACAACAAAACGATGGAACCCAACCGTCGGCGAAGTATCGACGTGGCAACCACGTGGCCCGTTGACGCAATGATGGAACAATAAATGCAACCCCCCGTAAAAATCGTACCATGGGTACGAACATAAACACTTGTTTTATCGCACTACACGCGTTCTCTACTACCGGACGGCGCATAAACGGTGTGTGTATGCTCCGAGGCCATTCCGAGTAGAGATGATGATGCTTTCTACCGTTGTCACGCCCTGAGCCTATCGGCAACCGAGAGGTTTGTTCCGGTCGGAGAAGATGAACGAACCAGAAAACAGAGCCAAGGAAAATGAAGAAGAATAGAAGGAAAAAGGAGCAAAAAAGTGGCCGGCAAGCTAATCGACGATCAGGAGGCAGCAGAATAAATGTTTGCATAAGTGAGGTTATGGTGCTTGGCTCGTCCTTTTCCCGGGTACGGTCGGTGCTAGTAGCCGCGCGACGGCACTGCTCCCAAGGGGCAGGCCTCATTTTTATCTTGGACGGGCTTTGATGCGTTAGTGTTTCGTCCTCTCTGGCCTCATCGTCATCCGTCCATTGCGGCGCTCGGTGGTTGAACAAGTGGCAAGTGTGAACACTGAACTACTAACAGACGAGAGAGAGAGAGAGAGGAAGAGCGAGTATAGCCCAGGTCCTTTTATCCGGCGCTACACACGAGACCCGACAGTCGGTCGGTTGGTGATGGAGATGATGATGAAATATGGCCATTCGACCGGAGCGACCCCGGACCGGGCATAGAAGCGAGTTGTGCTTTTGATGCCCGATGGTAGATCGTCGTCGTCTGTAGGTTGGACCAGTCGGATGCTAATCTTTCGTTTGCCTGCCATGTTGTTAGCTGGGTGACACATCCGACACCAAACTCCGCGTTGGCGCACATTGTACTGTTGATAAGAAAAAAAGAAAGAAATCCGTCCGGACAGGTTGAAGCTGACGGACGATAAGAAACCTGCCTCCCCTAAGGTTTCCGTCCCCGGGGGGGGGGGGGGGGGGGGGGGAGCAGCAGCAGCCGGAATCCATCGGCCAGCCACAAACTCTCTGTGATTCATCTTAATAGGATGAGTAGACACCCAGGTCAGTACCGCCCGTGTGTGTATGACCATGTATCCTTATCTGATGTTATGCAAACACCTTTGTCAGAGAAGGGAGGGGGAGTGGGCATATCGTCTGGCGTACTTTCTGTCAAGCCAAGCATTAATACTCTCGCACCGGCGAGACTGTGGACATGGGAGGAGTTATTCACTTCTTGCACCCAATCCGTGCGTGACCTTCCGGTTTGATTAAGTGAATCATTCCGTAGCAATTCGCCCGGAAGTTGCATAATGTTTGTTATGCAAATGCAAGTGATTTCACCACCATGTGTGTCGGCACTACTGTCCGTCCACGTATCAGCTGCTCCTTACGTAAAGAATACAGGACACTTTAACCCCCGGAGGGTTCATCGCCTCGAACGATCTACAACGAGCTATTTTGAGAATTCTAGAAGCAAAATGGAACGAGATTGCACAAAATTGTGATAATCAAATGGTTAAATAAGTGAAACTTTTATTCTCGCAGGGAAAGCTCGAATAACGACCACAAAGAAGGCAGGACGACCAAACCACAGGTGTAGCTCAACCGTGTGTCCTCGGTTCTACCGTTGGAAATGACTCGATTTATCAGAATCACCTGGTGTGTGTGCCTGTGTCTCTGGTAATTACATCAGTGTGATGCTAACCCAGCCGGTACTCCGGTTCCGGTATCATGCCAGCGAATGGGTCGTTCCTTGTGGCCAAGGGTATTTTTCCTCATTTCCATCCCATATTCCAAGTCTTTTATTAACGCGCCCGCCGGTCCCCGCACGTCAATACTCCGTGTAAAAAAGGGGAAAACAACGGGTCGGTCGACTCACTCTACCTTTGACGACGATGACGATGATGATGCCGGGACTTCGCAATCACGATGATGATTCGTGCTCACTCGAGGAAATTCCTTCGCTAAGAAAATGCGCGCATATGCATCAGCGAAGCGTTATCAGTAGCATCACCTGGTGCACCTGATTTTCCGCCTCAATTTTCAGCCATTAAATCATCGGGCTGTTGGGGAAAATACGCGGTGATGAGATGTGAGTTCACTCTGGTTTGTTGTCATGTCTCCTCGTCGCCGGTATTATCGCCGGATGCTGCGCTATGCTTCGCTATGCGGTGCTATGCTATAGCGACCGGCTGATCGCCTACGGTGGTGTGCGTGCCATGATGCCGATTGCATGTTTGGTGATGTGCGTGATGTTTGGTTCTTACAGTCCGTCTCGAAATGAGCGCATCTTTGATATAATATGCTGTCGAGCATGTGTCTCTTGTAAATAAAGTGAATTGTTCAGTCATCAAAGATATACATTTCGATTATTAACATGTTTAATATCCGTTAGCTAACGATTGAAAGTATCCAATTTGTTTGTACATCGCCTCCTAAGCTCTGATTGTCGATGAGCAACACACCAGAATACCATGGCCACACTCGGTTGCTAGTGAGGCGCTTTTGTCGAGACGTAGTGTGCGCTGGATGAATATCCCGTGGTGCGGGTGTGGGAGTTTTCATTCATTGCGCGACCCTACGAGCGAGCAGACGTGAGACGCTCCTACCGACTAGCTCCTGCCGAATACGAAACGATTGTCGTCGTCTGTTCGAATACGCGCGCGTGTTTGTCTTGTTACTGCTCCTCTGCGCTTCTTCAAGCCCAAGAGGAGAAAGAAAGGCAAACGGTGGAATCGAAATCGAACCAAATCGAACGACCAGCGTTTCTTCGACTCAGTGTGTGTGTTTTTTTTTTACTGTGCCACTTCGCGATATTTGTTTTGTGCCCACGAGAAATCGTAAAGTTTGGTGCCCAACAGTACAGAGTGTGTCGTGTTCCTGTAACGTGTAATACCTAGCACGCGAAAGGCTCAGAAAGATTCGAGACGCCACTTTGTCGCAGACCGTGCGTGTGTGTCTTTTCTGGTTCGCGTGAAACTTGATAGCGCCATCAGTGTGTTATCGGCAGCCCAGGCTGCGTGCCCTGAGCCGACAACGACGAGTGCATTTACGAAAAAAGTGTCTTCCCACACCGGCGTCACCAACAAATCCCTGGTTTTTTTTCTATGTTCCGGTGTCCTTTTCGCTTTCGGGTGAGGACAAATTTTCTCCACACATTCACCGTCCGTCGACGTAGCGAAAGACATAGTGAAAGCGGCCGCCAGTTAACCGTGTGCCGTTTGTCGAAGTATACCGCCGGGAATTAGAAAAGTCAATTTTGGTGTTCTGTAGCGCAAAGTGCGATCGAGAGAAAAGAAGGAGAAAGGCTTGCTTTGATAAAGTGCGTTCCGTGCTGTGCCGATTAGTATCGCGAGTCATCTAGTGAGCTTCGTTCAAGTGCGCAGTTCTCCTATGTTTATCCTCGTGGTTTAAGTTGCGTAAAATGATTGAAAACTTCGAGTCCAAGATTACCTTCGAAATACCGACGAATCTCGACTTTGATAAGCTCATCCGGGGCAACAACTATACGCTCTTCTGGCAGAACCTGCAGCACCAGCACCAGCAGCAGCAGCAGAGCGGCGGCGGCGGTACGTTCGGTGCCGGTGCAGCAGCACGCCTCGGAGCCGGTATGGCCGACGCCGGTAGCTTTGGCTTTGGGTCGTCCCCATCGTCCAGCCTGTTTGGTGCCATCGATTACAGCAACGGCAGCAGTGATTACGGATTGCTAAACAGCCTGCAATCGTTCGCCAATCGTGGCGGTGCCGGGCGTGATGGCATGATCGGTGGCGATCAGCTACTCGATCCGACCTACGAGCGTTTCATCGGCGACGTTTGGGTCGGCATCGTCCTCACACTGATGATTCTCTCTTCGATCTTCTGCATGTGCTCCTGCTTCCTGTACCACAAGTTTCGCCAGTGGCAACGTAACGGTAAGTTCTACTATCCACCCTCCAATATGCATTCAACTAAACTTTCCTTGCTGCGGTTCTCCAATTATCGGTTCGAAGTATAAGTCGCGGTAATGCTCGAACTTTGCCTCTGCTATCCAAGCTTGATTCGATTGTTCTTTATGGCCACACGGTTTCCAGTGCGAAACAATTGGATTATTGAGAAAAGTTTGGTCCTTACGGCCAAGGATGTCCCAGACCAGCACCACCGCCATTGGGGTCGTTGTATCGTTTCCTAGATATGTTATTTTGAGTATCTTCATTCGGCGTCGCAAGGACGAGCGCGGTGAGGTGTATCTGGCTGTCCGTCAATTGCACAGCTGCTTCTTTTGTTTTTTTTCCTGCAATCAAATGTGAACTGAGGACGCGGTACGGTGGTCCTTCGATAGCTCTCTACGAGAGTCGTTCTTTATTGAGATGTAGCTCGTCTTGGTGGAATGTTGATTGGAAAATAGTTCCCGAGCGAGCGAGTGTTCCGGTGCCACGCTGCCAGAGGACAAAGACAGAGACTTAGAGAGAGAGAGAGAGAGAGAGAGAGAGAGAGAGAGAGAGAGAGAGAGAGAGAGAGAGAGAGAGAGAGAGAGAGAGAGAGAGAGAGAGAGAGAGAGAGAGAGAGAGAGAGAGAGAGAGAGAGAGAGAGAGAGAGCATTCCTTGGCCGAGATGGAGAAAATACGATTGGTTCTCCCATTCGCGGGGGAAGCTCGATTTGCCTTCCCCAGTAGGAACTTTGCGATCGTTCAGAACTACCGTAACGAAACAATTCTTCCTCCGGACCCACACTGGCCCAGTTAGCACTGGGAAGAAGTTGTTCAAACTCCTGCCAAGCATGTCGCACGTGGAGCAAAACTTTAGTGGTATCGTATGGGAAAAGAACCGTTTCCTCCTAGACCCTGTGCCCATACACTTCTCACTCCCGTACACGATCTCGAGAAATGGTCTTATCAAATCATGGCACTACCGGTGCGAAACCGATTGTGGAGAGGGTGAAGGCAAACGGACATAAAAGTTCCCAAGGACGAAGACGGCGGGGCTGCACCTGACTGATTGACATTAATTTAAGGTAAACTTCAACCAATTTATGCTCCTTAGCGGAACCTCAGCCAATAGCCAGAGGGAGTCCTTTCTCCAGGCTCCTCTCCTCGACGAAACGGTTAAGGGATCTCCCGATTATTTTGTTATTTTTCCGCCTCTTTGCGTGTCGCCCACGTGTCTACCATTTTTTTCTGGAGAAGGGACATCCAGCTCACACCCCCCGAGAAAGGGTGTTTTGTTGGCGCCCTTCCCTCCGTTTTGTGTGCTTCCAGAAAGGAAAGCGAAAACATCCGGCTTTCCCCCAGCAAGGGACGCTTTTGTTTTCATCCTATACCAACCACCGCTCCCCTCACCGCAACGGAAGGGTATTGGCCACCAGCTGCTGCTGCCATTGCTGCCGGTACGCGTGGTGGTGGCCACAATTTATATTCCGCACGAAAAAGGATCAAAAACCTCCGGCGGCGAAGCACGTTAACGGCGGGGTCGGCCACACTGGTAGAAGGTCGCCTCGTTCGCGCACTCCAGGAAGATCCATAAATATTCTTTATATTTGTTTCCGAACTAAACGAAGGTGGGGGAGCGTGTGGGGGCAGACCCCCACGACCAGTTCGTTGTGGCCTGCGTACGCACGGTGGACAGGTTGTTCAATTATGCATTCGCATCACAGACACACACACACACACGCACCACTACAGATGCATGCAGAGTCTATTGCTGGTTGTGCGATATCTTCTTCGTGCAGCAGTCCGGGCGTACGGTGAAACCACACGTTTTGTGGTCACCGTGAAACGGATCGGCCAATTCAACCGGAATAGTACTATAAACGGCGTAACCCGGGGCCATGCCTCGGTGTGTACGCTGTGTTTGCGAAGGGAAATTTTATTGATGAAATCGATCCGCTACGCGGAGAACGTGAGCGTCCAGCAACCATTGGCCACGAAACAGTGCGAAATGCTTCATTCGTATGCGTAATTGGTGTAGAACACGGAAAGAGAGGTACTGTAAGCGACCCAGACGCATTTCCAGAACCGGTTCGGCGATACGCGGATGCGGATACGTGGTGTGATCACCACGAGTGACAAATGCGGTGAGACATCATCTTTCCGGCGCACCTTCACGCATGAACGGTTAGACATTAGCGTTTAGATGTCAATGGTCCTCCATGACCTTCGATCCGTTGCATGCATTATCTTGAACAAACGTTTATAATGCCTGACGAGTATTAAAACGGCCAACGGCCGATAACGGTCTTGGTCAATTTCCGACTTTTGCATCCGTTTCCTGGTCTCGCACCCTCGCCATACTTGGCGTGCTCTCGTGCATACTGGTAGTACGTTAATTTTCCTTTTAACCGATACGAATGGAGTTCGCCTTGAGTTTGCCTTTTTGTTGCGATCAAGTCGCAACGACGATCAATCGATCGACGAAAGCGCCCATCGATACCAATCGAAGACGTTGCCTGGTGTCAATTACCTCATTCCGTGCTCGATGGCAACTGATCGCGGCCGGCGCGATCGGCGTGACCTTGCGAAAGGTTATCTTTCGTCGAGTGCAAGGCGCTACTGCTGCTGGAATGGAATGGAGGTCTCCAAATGAAGATTGATGTAGGTCAGCAGGTTTTCGCGAGCCGCTGTCGTTGCCGATCGACTTGCGCGTTCTAAGAGGCGCCGACTGGAGTCATCTGTTGTCCCAAAACAAGGGACTAGACCACATTTCTATATGCCTTCTTCCCTGATTGCTTCTAGCTTGCCCTGCAGGGATCCATCACTCATTATTACCCTTAAACACACACACACATACACACACACACACACACGCGCGCGCGCACGTACGAGCATCTTTGTGTTCTCCGTAAATCCGATAAGTCTTCCCAAATGTCCGCCATGGAACCTTGAGGGCTACGGTGAGGAAAAAAACAGAAGAGATCCGTTGCCGGAAGACAGAGAGAACCGGCATTGTCTGTTGCTGGTTCATCCCGACCCGGCCCCTTTAATCCTTTTATCGTCGGGAACCATTCTACGCGATAGTATCGTCCCAGCTGAGTCCAGGTGAGCGATGCTGATCCCCCAGCACCAGCAGCAGGCTATCTATGTTTCCTTCGGTTCCCTTTACGCCATTCGGTGTGATCCTGGTGGTCGCTCGCCTAGGCCAGAACCACTTTTTTTTCTTTTGTTGCCCTCGCGGGCATATCCCGCTGTAATGGTAATTGGAACTAATGGATTCCGTTCTGTTTGGATTAGTTCCTTTTTTCTGTTGTTACTTTTCGCCTGCACTGCTCTCTTCCATTTCCATTTCCATTTGCTCTCGTCTCGTCTCGATTGTGTCTATCTGTAAACTATCCTGGGTTCTTATGAACGTTTCGCGTTCTTGCCTTGATGGCAGTCTGGTGTCCGGTAGGAGGTAGGGCATTAGTGCGATGAGCAAACAATAAAATTTTATGCGTGTCGAACCGCCGGAACCTGGAGCGAGCCGGAGCGAGTGTGGAAGCGACAAGATACAACAGATCTCCTGAAAAACATGGGAGTGAAACCACCGAACCTAATGCTGCTGCTGGTGGTTGTAGGGATTTGTTGTCGCCGAGAGGCAACAGCGAGCGAGGCGGACCGTTTTTTTCCCGGTCGACGTAACCGAGATTATCGAGGTTCGTGTTGATGTGATGATTCAGCTTCAGCGCTTCCAACCTATCAGCAGCACCGCCAGTTGGGCGGTTGATTAGCTTATCGCAACCGGGATGCAATCAGCAGACGTTAGTTCCTTCATTCGTTCGTTCGTTCGCTGGTCGTTCGCAATCTCCGAAGGTCAGTCTCGAGGTGTAGCGCAGGACCTTCTGACCCGCGGCAGCACGTTGCTTGATGGCAACAAGCAGTAGCAGCCCGCTCGGGCCTCGATTAGAAGCTCGTTTGGCCAAATGTCAAAATAGACTTGCGTCACTTTGTGTCAAGCTCGTTTTATTGCGAGGTGGTCTGGCCGGCTATTGCGACTGGACTGGCCCCCCCTCACACCAGCATTTGACCTTTTCTGAACATATTTTGTCATTCTTTATCGCATCGCAACATATGTCCATGGCAATTGGGTTGTTACCAGGATTGCTGATCGGTTCTGGCAGTGCGGATAGCAACAACCCTCTTGCTGAACGTGCGTCATGCGGCTAGGACCCGGTCAGGAGGATTCCTGGAACTACAACACGATAACGACGACGACAAAGAGATGCTATCCTCCCAAAATGAGGCCGACAATGACCGTGAATAATAACAATTAGAAAACAATCCGGCAAAGGAGACTGACGGGATAATGGCTAAGTAAGGGAATCACGCAGGGGGAGGGGGACCATCCGGCCCAAACTGGCCTCACCTTCGCTCATACTCGCTCTATTAGCGACATAGAACCGCGCCTTGCTCTATGCTGCTGCACCAGTAAACAGCTAAACATGGAACAGGGTCATAAATCATTCGACTTGGCCCAACTTTCCGACACTAACCTACCTCAACAAGAGTGTGGCCACGGGACTGATTTCCTGCCCCTGATATTTCGTCCCTCCGCTTCTACACTCCATTCTCTCCGTCCCCTCGTCACTCGTCTGGTGGCGCTCTAGGCTTGTTGTAGTTTTAGTTTAGTTCCAGCCCAGCCCGAGTTCAAAAATTAGTTTCAAACAGGAGAAATCACCATCAGCGGTGGTTCCAAAACGAGATGGAGCGTAGCAAAGAACAGACAAAGTTGATCGCGTCATCGTCACCCCCGGGCGGGTGTGGGGGATGGGCAGGATGAGGAAAATGAAAACCAATTAACTTTATTCATTAGTTTCCAGATCCATAGGGAAACAGGAACAGAGCGGGGTGTGGAGTGATTTTGAGATGAGGAAAGAAAGGAAACTCACGCACGTTCCACGCTGGCGCCCGTTTATATATAAAAAAACCTTATGCACTGCATGTGGGCTTCAAAAATCGGGGGAAAAACAAAAAGAACGGAAATACCAGCCATGGCTTTTTTCTAATTCATCTCGCCAGGGTCTTCGCTGTCCATTTCGTCGGGAGAGAGAGATCGAACGATGATTTCGTCACGATTCTTTCAAACTTCCCGTGTTCCGTGGCAATATTGTCATAAATTACTCATAATTTGTTTTCTATGGAGAGAAAGCGAGGAAGAATGAGGCAGATCCATACAGAGGAAAGGGAATACTCTATGACTTCCTTTCCCTGGAAACTACCTTTGGAGCACAATATCTTCCAACAATTTTCATTTCTCGCTCGATACCACTTCATTAGCCATGCCGTTGGTAACGTTCGACCGAGGGACGCGATTGTTCTTTTCTGTCGCTATTCGTCGCACGTTCGCGTATTCAGTTGGCACTTCTCGGGCAATTAGAATGTCCAATCGAAGCCTCGCCCAGAGAGAGAGGGAGAATCACCCCTGTATAGGGGTATTGATTGGTATTGCCGTGCGCAGCTCAATTTTTCATCATTTTACTGTTATACTTCTCACCACAAGGTCTCGGTCCTCTGCTCCGAGCCCTCGGCGGACGTGTGGTGCGGGGATTAAAAGGTAAATAAAAATGTGAAACTTCCCGGTGAGGAAGGTCACGAGCGCAACGAAGGGACAGCGGGAAAACTGAAATTGTTCATAACAAATTGTTCTCAAAGTCACACCAGGAATTCCGTCTTCGTTTCGTTTCCAATTGTTACCGTAATTCTTCATCGATTACGATTCCGACTGGTGGGAAGCAGAGAGCCGGGAGAATGCGCGGTACCAGGTCAGTCACAAGGATTTAAAAAAGGAAAAATGGCCCCGACCCCAACGAGACCCGCTAATTGAATTGCGTTTTTCGTCCTTTTTTGGTGGACCCGCCACGCTCTCGTTTACGTCTGCGGTGCTGGTGTTGATGGGTGAGTAGCTGTGAGAGTTGGCATCACAGGAATTCCGGAATCAATCAACTGGACGTTTGCAACATTTCCCGTATGTTGTACCGTCCAATTCTTTCGGTTTTTTTTTCGTTATCTCGCTCTACTTTTCGTTGTTGTGTTCAGCAGCGTGTTGTTTGGTTTCTGATTGTACCAGGAGTTGGTTCGGTAGAGCAAAAGTAATCATCTCCCGGAGTAGGGCGTCAGAAACATACGTACCGGGAACCGCTCTCGATTTTTCTTCCAGAACGCCGCGCGTACAGAGCAAAGTTCTGTTCTGTTTGGTGAATTTCGTCTGAAGTCTTGGGGGTGGTCCTGGTGGATGTATGGAGTGGGCTCTCAAAGTATGTCATAAGAAGAGGACTTTAATTTTCCTCTTTCCAGAAGGAGGAACACCACCAAGTACACGAGTACTCTTTGTCGTGGTCAATTGAAGCTGAATGACTGGGAAAAGAACTTCCAAACCGACATCGACGAAAAACGTGAGCAAGCGAATGGTGCATCAAAGGAATTGTTCACATCTGTCTCCTCTCGACTTGTTCCCTGGCCCTGGCCACTCTTCCACTCTTGAACACGCCAGTGAAGCAAAATTGTCTGCCAGAATAGCTGGTCGATACCATTTTTTATAACATGTTCATTTCCGGACGACCCCGGAATGGCTCGGGCATTCAAAAATCATATTCGCTGCCCCCGCGATCCGCTGAGAACACACGATGGCATTCGATGAACTCACCCACTGGCTGTTGCTATTTTCAGTTCTTTCGAATCATGCTGCAGCCAACAGAATCTGGCCGGGGTGACTGGTGTAATCAGCTTGTCGGCCGGTTTGGTCGCTACTGCCAATATGCCCGGCGGTTTTCCGCTGTTCCTCGTGAAAGGCTCATTATTATCGAAAGAAGGCTAACATGGAGCATATTTTGGCCAACGACCAGTAGCAGCAGGGAAATATACGAGTGTGTCTGTGACCGAGCCCCCTTTCTTGTGGCGATAGTCCTGTAGAGGACAGTGGGCACCGCACTGCGACAATTGATTGCCAAGTGGAACGCTAAGGTCTCGCTACTAGACGAGGCTTCTGAAAGCCTCGATAGCGGGGAGTGGCGATAGGTAGGAGGAAATTGGTATGCGCCAAACTTAAGTAATGACTGCGTCGCCCTGCAAAATGACACAAAATGCCGTGAAGCCTGAAGAAAGAGAGAGAAAGAGAGAGAGAGAAAGAGAGAGAGAGAGAGAGAGAGAGAGAGAGAGAGAGAGAGAGAGAGAGAGAGAGAGAGAGAGAGAGAGAGAGAGAGAGAGAGAGAGAGAGAGAGAGAGAGAGAGAGGGGGGGGGGGGGGGGGGAGAGTGCGGGTGTCGTCATTATGTGACGGTTTACGCGAAGGACGGACCGGTGTACGCCGCCTCCTACTGAACCTGTGTCTCCGTCGGGAGGGCCAGGTTGCCCCCAGTCGGAACAATTTCTGGCTATGGCAATTTAAAATTTTTGTCGCAAACCTTCTCTTCAAAAAGCAGGAGGAGGGGCAGGGAGCACGGAAAGACGGGGCCACAAAATTGATTGGCGTTGGCCAGGGTTGCGTGTTGAATTGTAGTGCTCCGGCAAGACGCTTTTTAGGGTATTTCCAAATGTGCTCCGCCCTCCAGGCCATGCCCGTGTCCCGTATAGAATACGTTGGCTAACAAAGTTCTATAGGAGTTCCTTGGAGAAAAAGGAGTGAAGAAACTTTCCTTTATACCGCGTGTCCACGTTACATTTTTTTAAAGGCCGTTTGGCTCCAAAAAGACGGTCTTGGGATACAGCTAGTCGGAGAAAGATGGGCGTTGATGACGACGTTCCCATGACATTCTTGATATCGGGAGGTTCCGGTGACCGGCTTTTCCGGATATGCAGGGTTCTAACGTGGAAAGGAGGGCAAAAAAAATCCTCCGAATCCTCCGCATCCACGTCAAAGCGACAGCTTTTTTCATCTTCTGCCTCTAGCAGGCCCGGCCAGTTCACGGTGCTATGGCTCATGAAAGTCTGGATTTTTTTTCTTATTTCCAGGGGTCTGCCTTTCCACATTCTGTGTGTCCAGACGTGATTGACGTTGCTTTCTATCAAGGAGGCTTACACTCTTGTCGGGATTTTCATGTTACGCGCTGCCAACGGAAACTGGCAGCCAGATGAAATATGGCAATCCTAATTAGCGTTCTATTGGAGAAATGGCAAGCCTGCTATAGAAGGAAAGTCGTAGCGGAGTGACTTTTTTGTTATACTTATTGCGAGCTATCGTCTTTTAAGTTTTGTATTCTTGTCTGTAACTTGGTTGTCCAATTTTTATTTTCTCCTCTTCTCCTCCATCATTCCGGTCAGCCCTTTAGCAGCATTCTTCCAGCATTGGCTGATGCTCGAGCTTCTCGGGCGAAAAGGGCAGGCAGGAGGCCAAATTTCACAAACGCTTGACCGTGCGAGCCCTTCTCGGTAAGCATTGCCATTGTCGGCGTCGTCCTTCATTGTCGTCGTTCCAGAAGAACTGGGCCGGCTTCTGCTCCTTCCTACGACATTAATCGAAGCCATGGTGACTACAATTTGCCAGTTTTCGGCCAAGAATGTTACGCCATCCACTCCTCGCAGCTCCAGCCAACCGAAAAGTGCGAGCCTCGAGGTTTTTGAGGGCACATTCCGCACAAAACATTCCTCGTTGATGATGCTGGGCATTTTGGAGGGGGATGGGGGCGGGGGGCGCAGAGTCCGCTGGAGAAGAGACGCGGGACGACCTTCATTGTGTTGCTCCTACTTCCAGATCGGATGGGTCGCCATGGTAGTTAGGATTATTAAGAAATGAATACCCATTAGTCCGGAAGCGTGGTGGTGTGGGGTAAACCGCTTGGCATTCTGGTGCGTCCACGAGAAGAGGAGTATCCTAGCACATTTTGTGAGGTGCCGGTCGAGAAAACCTTGGAATTCGTTTTAGACATCCAACGGTTCATGCCAAGGTGTTGCTGGAAGCCCTGCTTAACCTATTAGTTCAGCTCTCTGTCACGAGAAGCTAGGGCTGCTGCTACTAAGGTAAGCCATAATTCTTCTCCGGCCTCCTTTGGAAGGGTGTTCCGCTTAGGGCTAGTTAGAATGCGTTGAAGGTGCTGCTGCTGGTACTGCACTTAGCTCTAGGGTGCTAGGGGCTTTCACCTATGCGACCGATGGTGCGCTCTCCTGATTGCATCTCATTTCTTGTCCTTCCAATCCTCTTATTACGACGGTGTGACTGATTACACCTTGCACCTTGGAACGGGTTGTAGAGATTGCTGCTCGGGATTGATAAATCCTGACTAGCAGCCGACTGCTGCTCGCCCTTTTGTTGCATCCCGCATCCACCGTATGCTGCTGACACCGGGCATCCTCATTCTGGCCGACCTGTGAAGGCAGGTAGGAAGAATTTACGAGTTAAATGTCCATCACGATGGGCCCTTCTAGGGATGTTGTTGCTTAAAGCGAAACGTGATCCAGCAATCCGTTCACGACGATGACCACTACTTCCACCAGGTTAGAGAGCGTGATGATGCGTTCTCTTTTCTGATTGACCACAAACCTCAGCCAGAAAAGGAGAAGTTTCTCTTGGGGTGGCATGGAAATCCATTAAATTCCATCGATGATCTGCCCCCCCCCCTTCCCCTCCCCCTAGTCACCGTCACCGACTAGCGGAGATTGTGGGGATCCGTTTGGTTCCGAAACGACCGACGGAACGGTCGACCGGGATTGGATCCGTCTATTTGCATTAATTATTTCGATTTCTCCAGTTACTCCTGGCCGCCGGCGACTGCGACTGTTGGTTGTGTTGGTTAACCGAGTGGGAAAACGGCTGGCGGAGGGAGCGCGCTCTAGAGCGAACTCTTTCTCCAGCTTTCCGGTGGCAGCCGCCTTCCAGTCAGTCGTCGGTTTTGTTTGTCCGAGGTGCCGGAAGAAGCGAACGAAACCACACACCGGAACCACACTGACGCCGGTGGCGCCATGGTGTTCCTGTGTTCCGCCCAGCACAGTAGCATCCCAGTTTGATAGTGAACATGGTGATGATGATGATGATGATGATGATGATGATGATGATGACGATGATGACGACGATGGTAGAGTTTGTGTGACCATTGTAAAGGTTAGATAACAGGAGAAGCAAACCACAACCGCCACGACGGACGACGACAC
Source organism: Anopheles aquasalis (assembly GCF_943734665.1). NCBI lineage: Eukaryota > Metazoa > Arthropoda > Insecta > Diptera > Culicidae > Anopheles > Anopheles aquasalis. The sequence continues at coordinate 63,254 of NC_064878.1, read as the reverse complement.
CGTCCACAGCTACTGCCGAGGGCATCGAGGCTGTAATCGTTCGAAAGGAGATCCTCGCAAGGAGTGAACTGAAAACCGAAAACCCCAAAAACTCCCGATGCTCACCATTTCCCTCTCCCACTCAGAGAGGATTGTGAATTCTAGTGGAAGATAAATTTCGTCCGCCCGATGAAAACACGCTTCCACAGGAAGCTCACAGCGTGGTCTAACTTCGGTTACAAATTTCAATTCCGGATGCATCTGGTCGAGCGCTGCCGGCGGCGTGAACAATGTAAGATTCCGAACACTGGAACTCACTAGCAGAAGTTGATCCATATCTTGGAGTTGGTGCAATCGACGGTGATAATGATGGCGATGATGGTCGTCGGTTGGCAGATGATCGCTTCTCGCTTCCAGTCAACGATTCCGTCTGTGCACACAAGGCCAGCTCAAGTTTCTTGGTGCTATCTTGGTGTACGAAATTCTTGAAATCATCTCTTCCTGGCCGTTCGTTTGATTAACTTTCTCGTAAGACGCAAACGTTGTTTGTTTGGGGGAGGACGCCTTGGGTCTGTTGGCATGAAGATGGTTGTCGTTCGCGAAATGCATTTAGCCGGCTCCCGCTGCCGGCTGCCTGATGATATCCCAGTATTGCGAACAGCTTTTACGAGTGGTTGAGCAGCTCGCGTTGGCCGTCATAATCCATTTGGTAGTCTATCCAGCGATGCGGCGTAACACGATACCGCCGAGCATCGCGTTCGTCTCAAGATGATTTGTCGTTTTGTGCATCCACCAGAGGATGGGGACGTGCCTTTTGTCCTCGGTTCGATCTATCTCAAATAGCATTCGTTTTTTTCTCTTCTTCGATTTCTGGACTTGGAATCGTGAAAAGGCAGATATAGGGCACAGGATTAATTTCCCATTTTCGTTCTCAATTTCCCTTCCGACGGCGGCCAGGCATTGATGAAACCGTTCGCCGATCTTTCGACGATAAGCCTGGAGCTTTGTGGCCCCTCCTTGGCCAGCGGTGCATGGAACATAAGTTGAGCTCAGTGCCTTGTGTGGAATGCATTTTTCATGTTTCCTTTGCCGCTCACGCCGCTGGTGCAGCGTCCGTGGTTGGCAACCGGCACCGGACGAATGATTGAGCTTCGACAGCAAGAGAAACACAGGATCGTGAAAAAAGAAAAAAAAAGATGGAAACAGACGGGAAGGTTTTGTCCCCTCATTATCGCCATGTCCGATCTTGTTGGTCCGCGAACGAACGAACGACCGCTGTCGAAGGATTTGAAGTGGAAAACTATAAACAGCTGACGCGGATCCCCGAAATCGAGCTGGTGAGCGAACGAAAAAAAAGTGCAGCAGCAAGAGCAGCAGCAGCCGGGCAAAATGAACAAATCGTTGTTGCCACTTTCGATGGCCAATCGTAGCGGTGGCCTTGAGCTGCACGAAGAAACTCGCGCTTGGTGGAGCCTGGGCAATAGTCACTGCTTGATCTCTGGGTTGCCCTCGCTTGCACCGGGTGCTGGCGTTGTTGTTTGCCTGGCCCTGGTACCTGGTGAGCTCGGAAGATTGAGTGTATCGTATTACGATGCTGATCCCGTTTGGATTTGAAATTCGTTCGTTCGTTCTGTGCAGCATAAAACAATGCTGTGTTGGTGCAATTGAAAATCTTTCCTGCTTGTGAGTGCGTTTTGATGTACCAGCGATTTAGTTGTCAGCTGTAAAATGCTTTGGGGTCAGAGTTTTCCTAGGAATAGACTTTAAAATGATATTTCTCTAGCCCCTCGTTGAGGGCTTTATTTTTCCTGCTTGAATCCTTTACGAATCCTTGTGTTTCAGGGAACTTTTAAATCTTTTGTCTTACCCAGAACTGCAACCAGACGAGCTTAATGAATGGTGGTCTCATATACGATTGCTTATTTGTATCGCCTAGATACGATGTGTCCTTGATGCCCTGGCTTGTTATATTCCTGGGATAGATTTAACTTGTCTAGAAGAAAGGACGGATTAGTTCTTGATATAATCCACTACCACTATTAGTCGTGAAACAGAAGTGTACCTGCAGAATATGTCATGTTCGTTGGTGGAAGTCGGATTATGGCTCACAAATCTCTTTTAGAATACTTCTAGGAAGGTTTACTGTCTGCAGGATATTCTATTCCTCGGAAAGGAGCATAATGCTACTGAAACATGGTAGTTGTACAATATAATTCAATTTGCTACTGTTTCTACGAAATACTTGTTTCAACATAAAATTATTTGGAAAAAAGAATTTGTGTCAAATGTCGTCTGCACAAAATAGTTGGAATCATTTCATGGAATCGCGGAGTTTTTGCGCGAAACGGAGCAGTTACTGTTGTGTGCGGTAATGCGCGTTTGTCACGCTGCCCTCTGAGATGAATTCTAAATGTAGCATCCGTTGGTTTTTTACCATACTCGATCATCCACATTTTTGCAAAGTTCTACGAACTAGCGACACGATCCACGGCCGTGCCGGTCAGCTACAGAACGGATGGACAAGGAGCAGTGGTCTGGACCCTTTTCGGAAAACTATTTGAAATTCCAAATCAGTACCAACGCTCCAACGGTGTACGGAACCGTGCACCGTATCGTCCTGGTCTTCGTCCAAAGGTATTCGAGGGGACAATGACGGTGCACGTAGAATGTTTGTATGTGTGCGTGCATGCACGATGGTAAATCAAACACCGGCACAAAAAGCGATGCAAGGTGCGAGAAGGTGATGATGAGTCTCACGACTCACGGTGGCAGCACGGGTACGGGATCGGACCCGGACGGAGGTGTATCGCAAGAAATTTATGCTTTATGAATTTTAATCAACATTGTTTTCGGACGTCCGGACATCTAGCCAGCCACCTGCAACTATAACCGGCGTCAAATGTTGAGCAGACCGAGCAACTCAAAGCTCTGACACCCGGGAACGCGCTGTCCTCACGTCTACCTCATGTGTTTAATATGAGAAAATTGAGGCCATATTCCTGGCTCACGATGGCAAAGGAAATAGTGCTACTGCATGTAGGTTTAGCTGACGAGTCCGGGACGTTAATGGTTACTGCAGCTGCCGTAGCAGCTGGTGTATCGATTGGGCTTTCTAGAACAGGACCTACATTTCACAGGAGAATCCTGCTACCAGAATTGAAATGTATGTTGAGCGCAACCTTATTCTTAGTAAAATAGGAAGCACAAGAAGAATGCTACTTTAAAGCGCTATCGCCGGATCCAGGAAAAGATAAAGAAAATGAAACAATCTGGCTTCAAAGATGGCCAGAGCCACTAGGATGCCTCCAGCACAATAGAAAGCACTATGGAAAGGAGCATGGCAGATTTCATAATAAGATCCTGTACTGTGCTGCAACATTCCAGCCATGCTTCCCGACCAATAGACACATCTCTAGCGCAGGAAATTGCTTTGAAGCCGACATTCAATCGAGACATCAAACCGAAGATGAAGCATGGTCGCTTTTGCGCGTAAAAGACGTCGTGTGTAACAGGTCACAAGTCGTTGAGTGCGTGTTTGAATTTCTCTTACAACCAAAAAATCAACATCATCATCGCAGCAAGAATGACCATCATTCTCTCGGGCAATCCGTCTTGAGGAAGTGATGAAAGAATGTGGAGGCAAAACGTTCCGTTCACGGTCCAGCGGGACACAAGACGTTTGGTTCATTTGTGTGCATTTTATTATTTTTTTTGCCTCCACTTTCTTAAGCCGGCGATACATGAAGCGTAAACTCTCGTATAAACTCAGAATGTAATGCCAAAAAGTTTACGCTTCGTGTGGCAGGCATAATCGCATAAAAGTTTATACCGAAACGTCAACTGCAATTACATTCGTGCACCTGCAATTACACTATGCTATTACATCAATTACACGTGTTTTTGGCCACAAAAAATATAAATCGACGAGATAAGTTGATTTCTGAACATCTTCTTTAATATTTTAAGATGTTTTTACTGTATATTAGCGATTGAAGAACATTGAATCCATCATAACGCTACGCTTCATGTTGGTGCTAAGTTTACGCTTGCTTTTACACACGGATTTACGCTCCGCGGGCCTATAATCTTTTTGACATAAGTATAATCTTTTTGGCATTACATTCTGAGTTTATACGAGAGTTTACGCTTCGTGTATTCCGGCCTTTACAGTTTCCTTTTGGTTGTTTTTGTTTTTGTTCGTCTTCATCCTGCCCATGTTAGCACTTGAAGAAAAGAAGAAAAAAAAATGGTGGAAACTGAGAAAGGACGAACGAAATATGACCCGGAATAAAACATGCGGAGCGTTATTTTTAATTTCTTTCTTTGGACCCTGGACGCTAGAAAGAGGCCAACTTGAGTACCAAGAGTACAACAGCCTACAATCAAGATGCATGTCTACCGTCCGCCCCACGGTCGCCAGTAAACAAACGATAACCTAAAATTAATTTCATGCTCGTGCAGGAAGCAACGTTGTAGCCTAGGTCCCTTTTTCGTGGGGACCCTCGGGGCAAGGTGATCGTTTGGGAGAGATTATAAAAATTAATTTGTAGTCCCAGGCGCACGGACACATTCAGGGGACGATGAGGCATGATGTGGATGATACCTGAAGCAGTCATCATTCTTTCCTGAGACCCAATATCGGCCCCCCCGCACCGTGCATGGTCAGGTGGCTGTTTATCGAGCGTAATATCTAGAAGAAACAAAAAGCATCATCAGTAAGGTGGCCTTGCCGCGGTGCTACAGGATGCTAATAAAACTGGACAACAACGAGACGGGCCAAGGCAATCTTCTTACGTACGATCTCACTGGGCGGAGAGCATGACTGGACAGCTTTCTTTGAAGAAAGACCCAGCGATGATGCTAATTGCTGATCTCAGACGACGGCCAGACTGTGTCGCATCGTGGGGATCGCTTGCTTGGACAATTAAGCAATCACACCTTGGAAGCACACATTGCACACGGTTCTAGTTGATCGAATACCTACTACTTCAAGCTTGTATCATGGGATACTGCTACAGTGGTGCTTACTCTCTTAGTTAGTGCTAGTACCAGCGTACAGATTGTAGTCGCATGATAGGTTATGGTCATTTTATTGTGCAATTGATTAACGGACATTATCGTCGGCTGAGGAGCCGTGCCCATTCGCGTGGCCTGATTCCACGGGAGCAACGTGGTGTGATCGATGAGCGGAAACACCGCAATCAGCGCTAGTAGGGCACATTATACCGCTATGTAGACGATCTGGTTGGCGATCGGTTTTTGAGGTCCATGCGCAAATGTCTACCGATAAGAACACTCGGTGATGGGAACATGCGCTTTGTAATGTTTGTGCCGGCTACAAAGCGATTAACTCCTTGCACCCTACGCTGCTACGTTCGGTCGTGCGTCATTGGTCATTAATTGGAAATACTCCTCCAATCGGTTCGACGGGCAACGTTTGTACCATAACCGCACCGTAGTTTGACGCATAAGGATCGCTATTCACCGTCGGTGATCTATGAGCTCATGAACGTTGCAAGAGCGAGCGAACGGACGGAAAGATACTTGGCAGCAACATTTGTAGCTCGGCCAACAGATCCCATCAGAACCGAACCGTACCGGTCAACCGGTTTTCAGAGTAAGAACAAGTGAACAACAACCGCTTCCGAAAGCAGCGTCAATCCAGCGGAATGATCGTGTCTGTGAAGGCGCTTGTCCTGGCCGTGCGAAAGGTGCTTGGCGTATTTACGGTTCCTCTGGTGCGGTGTAAGTCAATTTATAGAAAATAATAAATAATGCATAATGTTTTATTGACGTAAATCTACTCCCGCCTGCCATACAGGGAGGTGCCTTGACAGTGGACCGAAAGGTGAAGCAACAGTAATAAACACACAGCATATGACGTTGGCGTGGAACGGTAGTTTGCCGTGAACCAGCGGTGTGAACAACCTGCGGTGGAATGCATTACTCGCCAAGTCTCGTCAGTAAAAAGACAAGGAGTGAAATGGATGCAATCCATCTCCCACCCTGCGTGTTGCCCCCTTTTTGCTTAGCTCGAATCATAAAGTGGTCATCCCGTAGTTTGTTTTCGCGCGAGAAGCGATGCTGATGATGACGATGTTCGCGGCAGCATGGCAGATGATGATGATGATGATGATGAGGTGGCAGTGTGTTTGCTCGGGAGAAAACGGCGCAACAAGAGCGAGATGCATCGTAAACTGATTAACAAGGGAAGGAAGAATAGAAGTTTACATAACGCTGGAACCGGGAAATGGAACATAAAACACACACCCAGCTACCCCCACCTGTCCAATCACTTCCTGATGATCTCTCTCGTTGGTGTCTCATTGTAGCGGGATGGCCCCGGGTCGGTTCCTCGATGTGTAAACACACTGGACCGCATTCAAGAAAGAGGATTCCGCGAGGAGTTGAGCAGAGAAATCAGGCACCAGCAAAAACCAACCAACCAACTAACCTTAGAAACTATGGCACTCGCGCACAGTGGCGACTGGAGTGAATGAAATGCCGCCGCTCGGTAAAAAGCGGCCAACCGCAACCAGATGGTGCACCAGATATGGACCTCCCCAGATATTCCTACCGCGTTCTCGTATTTTTTTCATCTCCTTTTATTTCCTTGCTTGCTCTCGCTGCACTTCTTTGCAGCACAGGAAAAAAAACGAAGTGCAAGAGTGCAGTTTCTGTTCTTGCACACGAGCACTCATTAAACCATTGAAGGAGAAGTGCTGGATAGAAGCGCACCAGGCTGAGATCAACAGCACAGAATCGCTAGTGCTGCTGCCTTCACATCGTGTGTTACATGATCCTTTTTTATGCAATTTCACTTCCACCAGAACCGCGGCACTCTGGCATTCGGTCACTGGAGCTGACATCCTCGGCGATCGGTGTCGCCACATCAAGTGGCCCCGTCGTGGAATGTGCTCTCGCGCTCCCGTGCTACTAAAACAAAAGCACTGCGTTCCAGCACCAGCCAACGACCCTCACAGTTGCAGTTGCATCGGATGTAATAGCGACTCATGAGGACGATAAGGATGACAAAAAGAAGGATAAGAAGCGGCGGGTGCAAGGGGGCTCCTAAGTGCAGCAAATGACATGACCATGGTGTGACGTGGTGCACCGTCGTTCACCGTCGTTCACCGTCGTTCTCGTAAAAGAATCAGAGAATCTGTGCTGCACAGAAATGTGGACAAAAAAGTGGGCCGACATGTTAATGTTTGCACACCGGATTTGTGTGTGTATGCAGCGGGAAAGATGAATCCACGAGAAGGCTCGGTCTGGGAGGCCAGGGGAAGGGATGGTAAAAAGGAAACCATAAATCATTCAACCTTTCGGCTTCGCGGCTATCAAACGGTTGATGGAAGGAAGCGAAAGAGTCGCGCAAAAACCAGCAGCCAACCAGTAACGCTGCTGCGCTACCGTATGTCCTCCGTATGTTCAAAGTCACAAATCGTTAGTGTAATGGCCCCTTGCATCACCACCACGCCAAACGGGGGTGCGGTCTAAAACCTTCTCGTCCGAAAGCCCTGTCTGAGGGACTAGACTATAGGGCAAGAGCGAACGAGAGCTTCGTTGGTCGCATAGCATGATCCATTTCCTAGTATTGCTGTGTCGTGTTGAAGTTGAAGTTGATGGCTTTATGCTGCCTTAATATTGTATTGCGGCAGTGTATCGCCTGTGGTTGCTTGCTGGCTGGCCGGCCCCATTGAGGTCGCATGATCTCTGTGTCCTCCTGTGATGATTATGTTGTTTCTGCACGTTTTGTCCTATGCGCGACAGAGAAGCTGAAGGGCAGCGGCTGCCACTGGCAATGATTGTGAAATGCAAATCCGACATCGGTAAACATTAGCGACACTATTTGTCTAAATTTGGACGTCTGCTGCTCCGTTGTTTCCATTCAGGCCAGCCAGGTGATCCCCTGGTGCGGGGTGGCGCGCACTCTCGTGGGACCCTTCATCAATTCAAATGATTAAGGCTTTTGGCAAATAAAAGAATGAAAGCTTTCTGCGTTGGGTAAATGCGCGACGTGAACCTTTGGCAAACAGAGATGAATGGACACAGAATGAGGCAGAGAGGATGAAAGAAAAAAAACAGAGAGAGAGAGAGAGAGAGAGAGAGAGAGAGAGCAAGGGATGCGAATTTTCACAAAGGTAAGAGCGAAGATGGTGGGTAGGCTGACAGCGGGGGGTTTGATCTTTCACTGAGGCTGTAGGATTTGCCGTTTGATGACTGTTTGTACAATTTTTGGTACCGAATTCCATTCAATCACGTGCGGCTCACCGTTACAGCCGTCTGGGCATGGCTTTTACCCCCCACCCAATGGGGTAGCGTGCCCTATCTGCCTTCGATTCGGGGATTAAAAGAGCAACTCTATTGCCAATACTGCAGGGGAGCTAGCGTTGTGCTAAATCCCAGAAAATCGAAACATGTGTTACAATATTATAGTCGGGGTGGCCAGAGGGCGGCGCCTGTAATGGCAATCGCCTCGCGCCTCTCTGGCCTTTTTCGTTTTTGCGGCAATTTGGTAGCATTTTATCAATCCACTCCGTCAACGGCATGATGGCCACGGGTATATTACGGTGATCGAAAGTGGGTGATTGTTCCCCTCGCAACATATTGGCCCAAAATGTTTACCCGTGCTCTTATATTGATGTATCGATTTTAATAATGAAATTAAAATGCAACCATCACCACTACCGCGGTCGGTCTTGGTCAGCGGTCACAGCCCTTCATTATGGCTACCGCAATGGCCGCCGCCTGATGATGTCCTTTTGTCCGTGAGTGTCCAGCCGATGGTAGTGGTGGTGGGCAAAAACCCATAAATATTGGAGAATCAAAGTCGGTCAACGGAATCATCGTTTTGGTTTTCGAACGGGTTTTGGGGGAGAGAAACGCGGTGACGCGGAGGAAAGTGTGTCTTCATTCTCGTTTTGATTGGATCTCGAGCACACCCATCACCCTATGCAAACACCCTCTCCACGTACCCTTTGCTCTCTTTTGCGTTTTTGTTGAGGTTATGTCAACACACTCTGTCGATGACGAGGACAATAGACACAACGAGCGGATGGACGGCCGGATTGGCAAAATATTGTTCCATCGGAGCACCACGGTGGTACGGTGGCTTCCACGTGGCCATTCATTCCTGGGGGCCAGGTGTCCCGGTCAAACGGATCACGACGCCCTACGACCCACGAGGAAGGTAAATTGTTGTCAACAGAGACACATACAGCCATCTACCCACTACCAGAGCATACTGTGGCCATCGAGAGAGGTGGTTGAAGAGGGTTAAAAGGGTTTCGAGAGGTGGTTGTTGGACAGGAACTGGCTGACAGACAGTAAGTGTTATGATAAGTAAGATTAACGGGCACCCCCTCCTAGCTCTGTCACCTAGCTATAGGGTCCTTTTGGCTCTCTTCTGGCTTCTCCATTTCTCCACCCTCCCTCATGTCGGTCGTTAATTCCGTTATTTGCACCTCGATGCTCACGGAGTCGTGTCAGAGAATGAAACAAGAGTCATCAGTGTGGGCACAGGACGATAATGTCCCTTAGATTGGTACATCAGGATGTGTTTCCGGATTTCGCACACGCGCACACCACTTAGGGTGTGTGTGTTCGTTGTGTTTTTAACGATTTTATCATTCCACCCAGGTGATTGTCGCCCAGGATACCGTTGTACTGTTGGATGGACGCCTTTATGATTGAGTAGAAAGTTGGTTTTTCCATGCACGCCCGCAATCGATATCTGGGTGAATTCGTTTTGTTTCGTCGTCCATCAAATCCATCACAACAACATCTCGCGGATGAGTTGACAGATCCGAGGCTGATGCATGATTCCACCCCCATCGACGACTCAATGTCTTCTGCATAAATCTGTGCAGGGGAGGCGAGGGTGATGTTTGACATTTATTTGACAACTTTTTTAGTAGCTCACATAAAGAGACGTGCCGTATTGTGTATGACAGGCGAATGCGTACGATTTTGCAACACCCGAAACGATGATGAACAGCAGATTGATTCTGCTTTGTGTGAGTGTCGCTGATAGACATGTTTAATCCCTCATCCGCCCGGGGGGCTTCGGACTTCCATTTTTCAATGCCAAGCAGATTGCGCAGATTGCAATGCAGATGATACCGGGAGAGCTGATAGAGAGACCGAAAGAGAACCAGATTGTTGTACTAATTGTTTTTTGATGGTCATCGCATCGACCACCGCCACGCCGGTCGTCGGTTGGTTAGTTGGTCGGTCGGTTTAACCATCGCTTATCTGATGCGACGCTACCACACTCCAGCACCACACTCCAACATCAACGGCCACAGCCGGAAAAAAAGGGTTGACACACATTTTTTGCATGCGCACAACGCGAACGTACATTGATTTGGTGTCCTTTTAATGCTCTGCCTCCGCTCTCACCTTTTGATACTCCATTTAATCCTTTCTGGGTGGCTTTTTCCTGGAAACAGCATGGCGGTGATGGTACTGGTTGGCTGGCTGGAAAGCGAAGCGTAATCGAATTACGCCCGAATGGCACTCGATTCGCGCTTTTGCAATTTAAACAGCCCACCTCTTTGGCCACAAATTAGTCCTTTCCCATCGTCCATAATCCCGTGTGTGTGTGTGTGTGTGTGTGTGTGTGTGTGTTGTGGTGCACAAAGAAGGGACCGAGTTTCCACAGGTTCTTTCATAAATGGCGAGAGCAGCAAGATCCTCGCGACCGTTCGATCCATCGAGTGAATCAATTAAAATCGACAAGGATACTTTTGTACCAGAGCACCAGCGGCAGCAACAGGACTGCTGCTCTGCTGCTGGACCGTGTCAGAGTCGGGGATGTGAATCGTTCCATCCAACACCCCCCAAAACACCTGCCCTTTCCCGTGGCCCCTCTTGATTGGTGGTTGAAATATTCAAATTAATTTTCCGCACAAAAGTGTGTTGAGGGACAACGGGGGGCGCTTGGAAGCCACGGGATAGGACCAAAGCACGCGCGCCCGGACACACACACGCGCAGAGAACACAACCACAACCAGGCCCAGGTGTCTGTGCGTGTGTCCATTGGAGTTGAAATACACGTTTTGTAATGAGAGAAGGGGCGCGCGAAGGTGTCGCGCCTGCTTCATGTGCTTCACGTTAATTTAGTCTCCATTTTCATCATGCTCAATTTACCGATTTATGGGACTGGTGATGGGGGAGAAGGTGTAGAAGGCCCTTAGGCGATGGGAAACCCCTTTTAGGGCATTCCTCGCTCGCTCGCTCGCTCCACGTTTTGATGGGAAACGAAATTCCAAGCGGCCACCAACAGCGGTTGGCCCATAAATCCTGTCCATACCGCCGTTGGGTCGTAGAGCCGAGTCTCAAGCACCAGAAATGGAAAAAGGCGGCGGAAAGCATCTCAAGAATTGGGCAACACACACTCGGTGGCCGGGAAAAGGTTAAGATTTTTCCTTTTCACACAACTTTTCCGCGCGTTTCACTCGTTCGTTTAGGCGTGCGCGCCGGTAAATGCCACCTTCGCTAGAACGAGTGGCGTGGAAGATGGAAAACTCTCGGAATACCTCAACACCTAATCCCGGCCGGTCTGGTGCGGTGCGGCGGATTTTAGAACTCCCCTCCCCCCAACAGGCGCATCTTGCTCGAGGTTCGCAGGGAGGGAAATCTGCTTAACGTGTGGCTGCCCTTGTGTGTCTCCCGGCCCCTGGGACTGACTCACGTGGACCAACATTAAAATCCGTGATGTGCGCGCGTGTGTGGGTATGGTTAATGTATATTATCGTGCCGGCGTGAATGTAGCGGTGGACCACAGTTTAAAGCAACGATTTGCCGGGGTGGCGGTTGTCCACCGAAGATTTAAAGTATCACCGGGGGACACATGGAACTTTGGTTGCGACAAATTTGTTCCGGAAAACTCTCGGCAGAACACACCACCATCGGTGGTGTAGCAAAGTAGTTTCTGTTGGCTTCTCTGTGTCTGCATCTCCCTCGCCAAAGCATTAAAAGTAGGTTCCGGAGGGAATCATCCTTTTTATCTAGCTGGCAGCTCTTTCTCCCCTGTTTCTCTCCTCCTTCGAACGGCAGCGCACACGAGACACGTGTTGTAGTAACCATTTTACCCTCCGTCTTCCGCTCCGAAGCGCTGGGGGCTTCTGTTTGAAGTGCCGCCAGCTGCGAAGCCGGAGACATACTGAAATTGCTGCTCCAGCACTTTTTAAACATATTTTACTTTGGTCTCCTCGGCCTTCTCTTAGCTGGGTTGCCGTGAGCGTCAGAGACATCGGCAGCAGCAACCAGTGAGCTTCCTTAATTCGATTACCTTAACCCCAGAAGAAGATGCCAGAAGGAGCAAGGGAAAATCGTTAGGAGCAAGACTTCGATACGCAAGTGGCTCGATAAGCAGACGCGCTCTGGAGTAAAGACTCCAGTGTACAGTGTATCACCACCCCACACAGACACACAAGGTCGTTCCAGTCTATCATATTTCAGAGCAGAAGGAGCTGAACCGACAATTCACTCCGGCTGATGACTGTCGGAAGTTCCACCTTACCTTGGTTTAGCCTTGGTTGACTGGCTGGCGCCACACCGTTAGAAGAAGGAAATTGGATTACACACACACACACACACACACACACACACACACACGTAGAATGATAGTGACATGGAGAAAGTGGCAAGCGAACAAAACTGGAGGTGGTGCGGATTTGGAGAAATCCTCTAGGAGACTCCCGTATTCTAGGACTTGTCGTGAGTGCAGCCCGGAGCACAAAGACCTCTTAAAGGCTGCATCCTAGACTAGTCTGTCGATCGTTCTGACACTACATGTGTGTGTTTCTAGGATTTTTCGTGGCTTTATCCAACGCCCGGAAGCGCATCCCCACTAACGCTCGGTGACTCGGGGTTGTTTGTGATGAAGATGTCACGTTATCATCATAAGATGGCGGGCATGCTTGCTTGTCGCCATGCTCCCGGGAGTGCAAGGAATTAGAAAATAAGATTAACGAAGGGCTGCTTGCTTTCGGGAAGCGCTTGAGAGAAAAGAGCATGAATAGATCGGCAGCCCTTGAATTTGGCCAACCGAACGACCAACCGGCAAGAGCAACAGATTAGACAGTGTCGCGTGTCCTTCGCGGAGGTTTTTGGTCCGTCGGGTTTGTTCGATCGATAGTGTGCGATGGTTGCGGTTCCCGGAACCTTCGAGAGAGCATTTAATAGATTGAACTTTGGTTGTTTTGACGGTAACGGGCGGCGAGAGTTCCCGTGAGCCGTTTCCCGAGGAGCCTTTTGGCTGTGTCTAGAAGTTTCTCCGAAAACCCGGAGTTCGTTCCCTGACTCAGCCTCCGATAATGCTAATAATGGCAGCTGCTTATCAGTGCTCCCTGAGCTATGCTGTCGATGGTGCGTATGTATGTTTACCGCAGCTCATATTGAGCGTTTGGCATGGCAAACGAAACACCCGAAACGAAGCGTACACATTACTCACAATTATCGTTGGCACACAAGCGAAAAACAGCAAAAAAATATCGAAGATGCTCGACAACTATAAGCTTGTTGTAAGACGTAATACTTTTACGTCAGCAGAAGCAGCAGCAGCAGCAGCAACAACGTCCCAACAAGTGACACGCTTCACAGATAAGGGGACAGAGCATTATCTTAATTTCTCCGTTTTCCCTCCACTAAAATTGTTTACCAAAAGATGATTTCTGGCTCTCTCTCTCGTCGCTACTGCATCTGTTTAATGTCGTTGGCTATGAAAACAGAACTAGAACGGGATCCGGAATGACCTGGGAAATCATTTGCATGCTCCGTCCGCTGTTGCTCGTGAACTTGGAGGAAGAAACCCCCTTTGGGATACACGACAGATAGGGAAAAAGGGAAGGGGAAAGATTTTAACGGAATTAAAACAGTTTCCCGCGTAGCAAAACCAGCGTGCCGTCGAACGCCTCCGCGATAAAATCTTAACCCGCGGTTCCAGGGAGGAAACCGGAAGATGAGGATACAATCTGCTTCGAGAACCGCTTCGTCGATGGAAGTAGTAGGCCGAGACAACGATCTTTTCCCGCAGAAGAAAATGAAGAAACGAAAACGGAGAAAAAAACCTTCACGTACTTCATTCAGAGGCAATTTGAGGGCCCTAAGTAATTTACCTTTTTCCAAGTTTACAACTTTGTTCTTTATAGTTCGCGGTCTGGTTGGTTTGGGTGGCGCTATCCTTCCTCGCAGAGGGAGGGAGAGAGAACCACTCTGTCAGAAAAGAACGGGATTAATGAGGATCGAGCAACAATAAACCAGTACCACAACTACGTTGTACCGATGCGCGCTCCGTTCGTCCGTCGGTATCGTCGCCTGTTTCAGGAATGGATAAATATTTAGATAAAAAGAAGAAGCTAACTTCTCGCCCTCGCTACAACCAGATGGTCGTCGCGTGACTTCGGAAGAGTTGTCTGTCGGTGTTACTCCATCGCATAAGTGGTGTCTTCCCATTTTCGTAGGGATTTGGTGGTGGTTCCAGTTTTCCCAAGTGTGCAGAGGTGCGGAGGAGCGAATAATTCGTAAATAAAGTGAGTTTGGTGCCTTATGCTCGTTGGTCGGTAGCATCCTCCTTTTAGAATGCTTTCGAAGAGCTCTCTTTCTCTCTCTGTTGCTGGCATCTGTTCTACGGTGGACTATTTGTTTTGGCACCCTCCTCCCATACCAGATCATGTGTGTAGGTTAGGCGCGTGTTCTTGCATAATCATCAGCTCGAGTCGAGTTGCTTATCACCTGACCTGGGTGTGGACAACACAGCACACAACAACCCCGTGTCGTGTAGGCGAAAGCGTCGCCTGGTTTCAGTCGTTTATCACATCCTCCGTGACTCCGGTGCTGAGAAGTGATTTCCTGGTCGATGAAGGGAAAGACACACTGTTTATTGATCAGGTCACCGTATATTGATTTTATCGGAGCTTTGGTCAAAGTGTGGTTTGTCATGTTCTACGCGAGTAGTGAAAACAGGAACCAGACAGAAATGCATCCATGATTTCTGAAAAACCACACTTCTGGTTAGGTAGAATTGCCCCTCGAGCAATCACCGCGAGTGGTAATCGAAGCGACTGGAAGAACGTAAGGAAACGGTACTAATCATCTTGATTTTGCTTCTTCCGCTATCTGCCCGGACATTTCCTATGCCCTCTCGTTGTGCAGGGTCGTCCTCCATACAACGGTCGCCGGTGTTCGGATGTCGAGCCCGCAGTGGTACCGGTTTTCTGAGGCAATTGCCACTCCAACTGCATCTACGGTGCGCATTTAATTACATCTGAGCGTTCGTAGGAGTTCTTGGTAATACAGTACACCCATAGTTGAGTGCTTACGACTGGTCGACCTTCGGCTAGCGGCTCAGCGAGATATCGATTATCGCAAAACAGGAATTGAACGACCACCCCGTTGGCCTGAGCTCGTCGCGTACGAGGTTAAGGTCAATTGGCTGTCACACTTGGGTAGTGCCAGCGGGGGATGCTATTTCGTGCAGGTGTCACATGCGATGGTGATGTACCGTTTGGCAAATATTTATGCTGGGAGCGCCAAGGATCGTGCGCGAGAAAAAAGCTGCGACAGAACCATATGGCCATCCCAATAATCCCTCACAATGGATGATTTATCGACATCTCCTGCGGCAAATTGTGATGCGGTTGTTGCCACTACTGTTGCCTCCGCTGTATCGTATCAGGCGTGTCAGGTCAACGGAGAGGGCTTCCTGCTCCTAAATTGCTATTCAACGTGCTTACCAAGAGGGGTGCCCATTATCGATCATAATTTATCACATCGTAACCCCCACTTCTTGGGCGCTAGAGGCTATAAGCCTGACGGCATGACACCACACAGTGGCCCCGGTGTAAGATGCCGTTCTCCGTGAGATGCTTCTGTTAGCGGTACAGTATTTCCATTTCGGAGTTGAAAGCAAAGCGCATTGCACACAGCTCAGGGCCTGACGGCGATTCATTACCTTACCCGCTCGTTGACGCTCGCAATCGTAATAATGTTGAGTGATTGTTGCGATTTGGTTTCACGAGACCTAGGGCCTATGTAGGGGTGATTCCTTTTTGTGGTCGTATCACTTGCCATGCCGTTGAACCTCTTGGGATGCTCTGTCCTTCATGAACCATTGATTCGCTTGTAGGAAGGGAAAAGGATGCTGACGACGACGATGGTTTACTTATTTGGGCACCGACGGGGAGTGAACCGTTGAGATGGAGGAAAGGAGAAGCACCATCAGCTTTCGATTCGTTTTCAATTCGTTGATTCCGATCCTGGATGATTCATGCGGATAGCTTACCGCATAGCTTCCGGAAGAAGAGTTCAGAACACAATTTGTGTTTGGTTAACTTGTTGCTTCCCACATCCATTAAGATGTTTCCATTCAATTGAGAAAGAGCTTTCGGGAAATCGGTTCAAACTTCTCTAACTAAACACACAGGCACTGCAAAGCTCAATTATGTGTTCAAATATTTTAATCTTCTACTCTTGTGCTAGCAATAGCAACACACAATAGTGTAATTAAAAACTGCTACCACTCGTTCTCTACTGCAGTTGTGTAGCTGACATGGTAGCATGTAATGAAGAGTCTGACATTATAATCCACCGACGACGATGGGTGCCTTCTGTTCTATGCCAAGAAGCCAACCACATACACACCAGCTGGCGGCATCATCAGCAGGCCAAGTGTTCGCTACTCTCTCTCTCTCTTTCTCTCTCTTTCCTTCTCTCTCTTTCTTTTTCTCTCTCTCTCTCTCTCTCTCTCTCTCTCTCTCTCTATCTATCTCAACGATAGCCGATTTGCGGCCCAAAAGCCGTCATAATGGCCACCACATCGTTAGGAGTCTCGGCGACCATGGCCATCATCCGCATCAGCATCATGAGTTTCACCGTCCCGTCCTGAGCAGGTCCACCCATCCATTGGTGGTACGCATCTGTGACTTGTGACTCATGCAACATCCTGTGTGTGTGTGTGGCGGAGCGCGGTTATGGACAATGATTTATCATACTTTCGCTCCACTCCACACTTGCGTGCAGTCCCTTTGGCCCCGGCCGGCCCAGAGAGCGGTTTTGGGCTATTTGTTTTTACATCTCGTCAGCTCCGTCGAATAAGGGACAACGAAGGCCCGGCCAAAACCCTCTTGCGGACTCGACTTAAAGAAATGTAATAAAAATAAAATTATGACCATTCGGTGGCTTGGGTAACGGCTGCTGTGTAGTCTTGGTTCGTCTGTCCTCCCTTAGTTAAAGCGGCCCGAGGGTACCACCCTAAACCTGAGGATCCTCGAGAATACCCTAGGTTCTTCCTGTGAGAAGAAGGTTTACCGTTTTCCCCACGACCGTTCCCATTGTTTCTCAAGAGAAGTAATCATGTGATCACTCCGCCAGGAGGAAGCAGCATTACGACGGACCGGCGACGGATGGGAACGGACTGTCTGACGAGAACGAGAAGAGGGGAAGGGAATCCCTATGACCCATGAAATAGCAAATGTGTCATCGTCGGCGCGACCGAGGGGGAGACCGAGCGATTGCTATGACTCGGTCCACTGCGCTCTTCGGGTCCTCCGACCTAGCGCCTTAGCCAGACCGAAACCGATGCAAAGTGCTCGAAGGATTTGAGACTTTGTTGAGATGACGAAATGGAGGGTTCGATGCGGAGACATTCGCATGACGTGGTCGTCGTCGTCGTGGTTTGTTCCAGTGGGGTGCAGGCTGTTGCTAGAAACAAAAAGCCATCTCGTGACAACTTGTAGCATCCGAGTCCCTCTTCATGGACTGACGGCGTGGATTCATTCTAATTATGGCCATGCTTTACAGCGCCATCAATTCGAGGGTCAGGCGCGCCTGTGTGAGGTGCGAGAAATGTTGATGAAGATGAAGATGATGATGGGGTTTTGCACATACGCTCGGCCCTTCGGCACTCGATAGTGGCGGCGTTATCGATGAGGCGTTGCTTGAATAATGAAGCATCACCGAACACCACACGACGAGGGTATTGATTTCTAGCGGCTGCGAGTATGGAGGGCAACCTACTCCCCGATCGTCCGAGAGGCAGAAAAAGGTCAATCAAAAGAGAGGCTGAGTGACTAAGAATGTCTATCGGTGGACTATGGTCAATCAATCAACCGCTCTTTCGCTCTGTCTCCCTGGCTGGCGGTGGTTCGCTCGGATAATGCAATTAAAATTTCCAAGAAAGCTAATTAATCTTTCTTCTTCAATCAACTCGATTCCTCTAGAATTCTCTCGCCAGCCGGAGTCTGCGTTGTTGGGTGGTCATCGATGGAACGGGAAATTTAACGAATTTAATTTCCCTTCCCCGGTCAATGGTCGATGCTATGCTGGCCGGCTGGCCGGTGACGTGTGTGTGGAAAGTGTATGGTGCTACCGTCGACATCCCCAGTCCCAAGAACAGATGCGAGTTTTAAAGCGAAGCGATGTGAGCGACCTCATCTGAGTTTCTCGCACCCCCCGAACCCTCCCCCCCCCCCCCCGGAGAAATTCGAGCTGCTACCAGCATTGCATCCATCCCAGGGCCATCCCAGGGCCATCACAGGGCCATCCCAGGGCCATCATTTTGTTTATTGGGATTTTATCTGAAAAAGAATTGTCTCGTTCGCCACCGCTGGCCTCCCTTTTCAGTCGCCGTCGTGATATCTCACATATTAATTCCGTTTCTCCCTCACCGGTAGCCGAGGATCGGCCAACGAATTCTCGTTTTTATTCCAACGAGCAGCCCACCGTATCCGTATAGTTCCGACACTAACATCAGGCCACGACCCTTTTTCGAAATCTGAAATTCTCTGCAACATAGCCTGTCCGTGGTAGCGCAGAGAACTTTTTATCAAAAGCGCCATACAAAATATATGGGAATCCCGGAGAGTGTCCTCCATGGCGGACCCCTGGTATCGTCCAAAAATCGATAGAACGCCACGGGTGCCACCGAATGCGAAACTGACCGAGGTGGAGCAACGCAACAGCCCGGGCTAATTTACGACCAACAGTAGCACTCGGAGCGATACGGGATGACTTCCGCTTCGGATTCGCTTTATTGATTTGGCTGACCCTGTGGCCGTCGCACGATAGTCGCGCGGGACTCGAACGTCAAATAAATTTCCTTCCTCCATCGATCCAAGATTTGATCATCATTCCCGGGAAATTCACGGACAAGAACCCATCCTTTTAAGTCGTATCGGCGCGTCGGAGTGTGGTGTGCTGAAGCCGATCATGATGTGTCCAAGCGTAGAGTCGGGCCCCTCTTCAGGAGATCGGCCCTCGGGAGATAGTATGTTTTGGGCCATGATTTATAATTAGAAATATGTCAACACAATCAAATTATGTAGATTTGGGTTTTATGGGAGTTTGATTGCTATCACTGGCCGAGAGGACTGGTGGTCGCCCCGAGGGGCAGCGTGCTGGCCGGACACAACCCCTTGAGGGATGCAAGCACGGCACAGAACATCTACACAGAATTTCTCCATTGACCGTGATCGTTATCTTTGGTCCAGGCTGCTGCTGTTGCTGCTTGTGTCAGTTTTGAATGATAAATTTACTGTTTCCCTAGCCGTAGTGGCCCCTGTGTGTCTGTGTGCGTATGTGTCCCCAAGCCTTGGATGTCCGGGTGCCTGATGGAACATGCGATCAGAGAACGGCATCACGTTTGATGATGGTGGAGAACGTTGCAATTCCGCCAACCGCCAGCCGTATGTATGTATGCTCCAGTTCCGTGTTTGCTTCTCCCTTTGATGCTCTGGTCCCGTAGAGGTGGATGAGGACGAGCAGCAGGCCCTAGCGACGTTGTTACATGACGCACAGCCACAGCCGTGTGCTGCGGTTACATCGGGCTGTGGTCTAGGTAGTATGTCGATGGTGAGCTGTGCACGTTCTCCGCATTTCGATGTTTTTGATGTTTGATTTATCGACAAACGGACCTAAACCGCGCCAGCTAGTCGGCTCCTCTTGCATAGACCACGTACACACACCGGTTGGCCAACGGGAACCCGGTATGCGCGCATTGTGTACTAGAAGTCAACAGATAATGACGTCTCTAAATTATTACTGACAACCACCCTTTGTGGTGGTGGTTGGGGGCGAGTGTGTGCGCTCTTCGGATCGCATGTGGTCAACCGATCAACCGAAAAGGCGAAAGGACGGGCTACTGGTGGGAAACCACGAGGACTGTAATTCACTACGCTCCCTGCTCCAACCCACAGGACGCAATTATGATCGCCAGTGAATTATGGTATTGTAAATTTCGCGCTACATTGTGCTCCGGCCTACACACACAATGGATGGGCCAGGCGTATTTATTGGAGAGAGAGATTGGAGATGGTCACTGATACTGGGGGAGATAAATTTAAATAACAGGCCTAGGGACGACAAGCGTTTAGTACGACAGCTGTGGTCGGGTATCCTGTTAGGAATAGATCCTATTGTTGTCACCAAATTAGCCATTTTTGAAGTAATTTCTGTACAGACCACGTGGAAACTCTTTTTCCCATTGCTTAGCTGTTTGCATATGCGAAGGAAAGTCAACAGAAGAGCCCAAGAACTCGCGTAATGTGCGGATAGGCAGCAAGTGTGCATTCTTCACACTCGGCGCTCTTGTGATCGCCCGCTCTCCGATTTCATTGACACTCGCCCCATCACAAGCACAGCATAAACATGCTAAAGTATCGAAACGGTTGTTGGTTTAGTCCTCTCAGTGCTGCTTCGTGACTTTGTCCATCCATCCATCCCGCGCCACCCCACGACTGCTCAGTTAGTAGCCACTTTTCTCACCTTCTC
>NC_064878.1:0-40000 GCF_943734665.1 Anopheles aquasalis | reverse complement strand
GAGGAGGCAAATGTGGGAGCCTATCTTGGGACGGTTTTCCACCACAATGTCCGGACCGCGTCCTCGACCTCATCGCAGAAGTTTTATGTTGAGTAAGTCCTCTCCCAAGAGTAGCTCCCCTCAGCCTGTCTCCACCGGTTTTTTGTCGGTTTTTTGTTGGTGGTTTTTGGGTTTTTGTCATCAACCGGTGTGTCCAACCTGCTGCGTCCAAACTGCGGACGGCATTAGCAAGGTTCGCTTTCGGGGTCTCAACTTTTAAGGTTATAAATATCGCAGCAGCGCAACAGTCCAACCCGATGATCAGGTATTAAGGTACGTGTACACGCCAACGACGACGACCTGATGGTGGCTAGTTGTTGCTAGTGAAATTTTACGGCTCAACGTCTTAAAAACCGGAAAGGAAAACGACCACCGGCTTTCCCAATCAGCGATAACCACCTCCAGAAACAAACTACCCGCGGCAGACCTGGCCGGAACCGAAGTTCGGAAACTCATAAAGTTCTTAAACGACCCACCGGCTCGGAGTTTCCATTCAATCTTGGCTTTTGTTTTGACACCACCTGGAGAACACACCACGGTTTTGTTGTGGAAGAGTTGACGTTGGCCTTACCTTTCAACCTAAATTGTCCGAGAACCGCAACCGTGGTGCGCGCACTCGGAAGGCTTCGACGGTGTCCGGGAAAACCGTAAAAAAGTTACGCTTTCTTCCACTTGTACCGCGACACCCAGGCGGATCCGGGGCCGAAATATTTTTCCTCGCGCCTACGTGCAATGCTGCCACTTGGTTGAATATTGCTGAGTTAGTAGGAGGTTTTCTCCCCTCGTTTCCCTTCGTGTAATCCTTGTCCTTGCCAATAACATATTCTTTGATGGGGACGCAGCAGCGTGCGGGAAGGATGGCGTGTCATAATCCGTGCGAAGGTAATTTATTTGTTTCGCACGCGCGCGCACACCCTAACCGAACTTTTTCCCCCACTGGACCGGGGGCTCTTGGTTTTTAATTTCGATGAATGGTGCAAAAATTAATCCACAAACCCCCTCCGGCCACAAGTCCTCCCTACACCACCACTACTCACTAATCTAATGTCTCGAGGAACGAACAACGGTGGTTTTGATTACTTCTCGTGATCACGACCCATCCGGATGTGCGCCAAGTATCCGGGAAGAGCTGGCGAAGATGGGAAGGAAATTTATTGGAGGAAATAAAGTTATTGGAAAACCAAACCAAACCAAACCGCAGCGCTAACCTTCCTCCCGAAGTGGGAGAAATGTCGTAGACCGGAAAATTCAATTGCAGACCAACACTAGAGATCGAGAGAGACAGAGAGACAGAGAGAAGATGGCGCACCAGGATGAGTTCTAAATTACTCATTATCTATTTCTAATGTTGAGGATTTGTCGGAAGTAGGGAGCTGCCGGGGCGTGTACAATCAATGGCGAGGGTTAAGGCAGATAAAGCGAAACTCCTCCATCCTTTTCTACGACGACGTTGCCGATACCAGCATCCCTTCACGACTCGGGGTTTTTACTCATTTCTGTAACCAACTAGTTAAAAAGAAATCGGGCGTGATAAAAGACCAAAAGAAGTGGCTTTAAAAAGGAAGCTAGGACCATCACTTCTTCTCTGTTTCTCCCTGATTCCACATTTTGTTGGAACGACCAAGATGCCTTCTGCTCATGTCATATTCTGTAGGAAATGGAGTTTGATATTCCATCATCTCGCGTACATAGGACACGGCACCCTTCTCGAGTTACGCTTGGTGCGTATCGAGGGAGAAGAATGGCCAACACAACTCTTCCGTCTAATTACACAACCCACTGTTGTGTGCGCCACCTGATCCTTCCGGAATCTGTCTTCTGGTTCCGGTATTCGATGTTTCAAGTGAGGTTCCTTTTGTTCCCATTTCTTAGCGCCGTGCCGCCAGTGCCGGATACTTTGCTGTGATGGCATTTCTTGGCGGAACGAAAAAAGGTGGTGCCAAAAATTACCTTGAAACTGAGTAGCAGACCGAACATCCTGATTTCACTAGCTTGGATCGAATCGCCCCGAGGAATGCTCAGGTTACGCATACAGGTTGTTGCTGTGAGCGAATCAATTTGCTTACCACACTGTGTCGCAGTGGTGGTAGGGTAACCAATTTCCCGAATTGGTTCCTGGCCCTTCCTGACTCTTTAATAGGGCTTCCTTCCTCGGGCTTTCATCTGGCCTACCTTCACGCGTGCTCGGTGGCCGAATTTAACCGACAAGCATGGTTGTTGCTCACCAGCGAATGCTGTGGGGTGTCGGTTGTGCAATTGAAACTTCCCACCCATTTTCGGGGCGGCAGGAAAGTGTTTCCGTTCAGCAACTCACTTACGCTGGTGGCGTGTGCGCCGCGGAAAGGCTTCCCATCCAGACAAACGAAGAAACAACGTACACGGTCGGGCGATAACAACAAAGAAATCAGTGAACGCATCCGACCATAAATTTTATTAGTTTATTGCGTAGCCCTTGTACGCCCAAAGGTTGCCAGCAGGAAGATGGAAAACCACGATCGAACGGTCGATATTTGTTTAAAAATTATAAACTATTCAACCAGCACGCACGCCAGCGGTCCCTCCATGCCTGGTCCTGATAATGTCCTGATTTATAGGGGTGAAAGTGGTCATATACGTCATAAAACGTGTCCCAATGAATAAGCCATGAAAAGAGGAAACAGCTGTTTGATCATTGACTTTGTTTCTGTATAAGGATATTTGAAACAATGGTGTTATCTGTGTGTAATGTCTTGAAAGGTTTCTCGTCATATGTCAACGACATTTCGGCATTCCTGACATCAAACAAATGCCATTAGAGGGGGGGGGGGGGGGGGATGATTCCAACTTTCCCAATGACGACACTCAATTTCTCGCCACCAGGAGTTTCCCTTTATTTTTATCCAACTCAATCCATCGCCAGTTGTTCCGGGGCGTGTTTAAGGATTTAACTTTTCAATTAACATCCCCAGCACAAACCGCGCTAGTGACTCCTGTGGGATTGTAGCAGACGCCGAGATGAACACTATCCAATCTCAACTCGACAACCCACATGCCCGAACTTTCGGCTGGTACCTAGGAGAGGTTAATTTCCTTTCCTACAGGGTCCTAAATCCAAGGGAGCGTAAAAAAAAGGGCTAACTAGTGGCGAGAAATAAGAAGTCCATCCTCTCGCCGGAAAGTACCAACCAACCGTGACCATCCGTTTGGGAGGTGGCTCAAAAGTTGGGAAGTAGTGAGTGGCATGCAAATGTTAAAAGGAAATTAAACGCAACCGACCGTGAAGACGATTTAGATTAGGTGTGTATGTGCGCTGCATTAGTCTAAACGACCGTGTGTGTGGGTGTGTTACGGGTGTTACGGCTACAGTGGCCACAGTCACAGGACCAGAGGCATCGTAGCGACTGACATCCACGGGAACTGGTTTCGTGCGCTTGGTCTCGATGTGACGGATATGTGATATGCAAATCAATTTAGTTAAACAACCCATTAACGCCACGCCGCTTGGTGCGCAGGCCGCACAAGGTTGGCATATCGGCACGGTACTTCCGGATTCCGGGGCCAGCGAACGAACGCATGAACCTTCGCGAATGATGATTCATCGGTGCTCAAACTTTGTCCTTGTTCGTTTTGGACATCGGGACCCAAAACCTCTGCAAAGTTGGTCCTGTTCCCCGTGCCATGTCAGCCAGCCGACGGTCCTTGAAGTGGAGACACATTCGACGTTCGTTCGATGTTCATGAGATCTGTGAGCAATGGGAGCACTATCAATCTTCATGATGAATCCCACTATTCGCCATTGTCGCCCCGGGCGGCCTCCCGGTGATGATGTGTCAAAGATTGATGGGAATTAAAGTTTTTCTCCATGCTCGTCCGACACTTCAGGACACTTCCCCAGGACCTGGAAATGTCCTGGCGCGTAGGCTGTCAGATAACGCCATCGATGATGATGATGGACTGCAGCAATCAGATGGAATCAACGCGGGCGGTCTAGCTGCCATGATCAAGCAGAGCCAATTGTCGTTCCTGTTCAGCGGGAAATGCATTTCCCAGCGTGCTCCCGTGCTGCTCGATGCTCGATGAATCATTCATTCCATTCAAAAAATTCGCCAAACGAATCCTCGGTGCGCTGTGGATTTGGAATTTGTATGCCGCCATCGTCATCGTCAACGGAAAGGGCAAGTTGCTCGCAAAAGGAAACACGGTAGAAACTTACATCTGCCGAGCAATGCCCAGCAACGCAACGGCATCATCATCAACGGCAACGGCAACGATTCCATTCTTCAGATTCCGGATCACCCCACGTGGGGTGCGCGTGGATGGAAGAGCATCAAACTTTGTATCAAAATTCAAAGTATGGCACACAGGACTCAGGGAAAAGGACGGAGACACAGGAAAAAATGCAATTTATATTGTTGAGAAATCCTCAACCGAACCGAACGGTCCGCAATCGGAATCAAAATCCATTACACACATATATCCCTCGCCCGGGTCGATACTGTATCTTCGCTTCCGTGCAATTCCTGATCCCGTTGAGACCGCTATTGCTTCGCCCTGCTTTCGATTTCTCGCTTCACCGGGGGTTACAGCAACCGGATGTATGGTGTGTGTGTGTGTGCTGGATCTTCTTCACACGCCTGATTCCGAGGGGGGTTTTCCTTGCACTTCGTGTCGTCGCATGATTTGGGGAAATGATTCGAAAGAAAATCCTCTCCAATCGACTCCTGGCGCGCTAGCACAGAGCGAGAGAGGTCGTGGTCGACGAGGCGAGGGTGAACGCGATTCGATTCGTGGAGATTAAAGTTGGGAATGGAAAAAGGGACGCCGGATAAAATATGTTTCTCTCGGTCGCTTTTCCTTCTTTCTGATCCATCCAATCCGCTGGCTAGGAGGGGCCTCGAACGGAGGCAGAAATTCTGGAGGCCGAAGAGCAACTATTTCCCATTTGAAATGGAATAATACATGGAAACATTGCCGACATTTTGCGCTCCCGCTGCTACACTGTAGGGCGGCCACCACGAGTTGGGATGACGTTTCACAGACACAACGACATGTCATCGTCATCATGATCATCATCAGCACATCGTGCTGATAAGCAGAACCACTGAAGGAGTAGTAGGGCATCTTCGCAGCAGGTGAACCATGGAAGATGAATCGTGAAGCCTCGTTCTCGTTCTCCGTACTCCGTGATTCAGATTTTGTCAGCCAGAAGACACCACGTACGTCGCCAAGGTCTAGAGCGAGCTCCCCTGGAATGCGTCCTTCTCGACCAATTTCTCAACCCTCACTGCGGGGTGTGGGGGGGACAAGGCCATAGAGAACAGAGAAATTTGAGAATCACCTGCATGACTCATGCTAGGGAAGGGTTTCATCTAACTACCGGAAGACATTTCCAAGGAGTTCCAAACCGCTCCCGAGGCGTGTCGTTGTCGTCGTCGTCTGAAGTTTTCATAGGCCTCATCATGCGGTGGTGCATCCTGTAATTATGTCTGCCATTGTCGTACGAATCCGGGCAACTCGAGACGACCCCGGAGTATCCGGTGTGTATGATCGTACGTCGTCGTCGTAGTAGTGGTCGTCCGAGGCCAATCATGTCGGAAAGCTTCACACACAGGAGTTTTATTGATTGAATAATTTTACGCTTCAGTAAGCAGCACTAAAAAGAGAATCCCCTCTGGGAGCTGTCTGTGCACGTTGGAGCACAGCAGTATCGAGCGTCTTCTGACGACATGTCAACAAGAGAAGCGAAAACAAGCCAATCGGAAGTTGTCGAGCGCTTGTCGTGCTTCACTGAAGCCACTGCACTCTAGCTGCTGCTGGCTCGAGTTCTTCATGTTGCAAACTCTGTCTTTTGGTGCGTGTACACCCGAGTGCATCAGAGGGAGCGAACAACGGAATGAACAACGCGTAAGCCACTAGGTATTCCCACGATGATCCGGATCCCCCGGAGGATCCTGGTACGTGCTTCTGCATGAGTCGAGCACTTTAAAGGGAATCCGTCTTCCATCGTTGCCCTTCAGGAAGGGTAGGGGTATGGTGCACGTTTTGAGAGCGGATTGTGTGTTGAACAAAAGCCCTCAAAAGAAAGAAAAACATCTCATACGAGCCTCTTTTTAGGAGAAGGAGGTGTCGCCGGATTTCGGTCACTACCCGAGGACCCTTTTTCCGATAATCTTTGCCCCCTTACTTCTCAAAAAACACTTGTCGGATACACCTCCGGGGGATCTTCAATACCGCGGCCCTAATAGCCGTTCTGTACAGCGCTGATTCCATGCTGAAGGAACATATATATCGGCAAAATTTACTTTTCTCCAACCAATCGGTCAACCATAACGCGGGAACGGTAAGATCAGAGAGGTGGAACGCACAAGATAAGGACCCAACCAGTGCTCCTCGGTCCTCACTCACGCGCACCTTTTGTGTGTTTGGAAGAGCATCCTTCCAGCGTGTCTTTGGTAATCGTTTATCGAATCTGCAGGTAACACGCGTATCAATCGGTTATTCCCTCGTCCTTTGAGGTACCGTTTCGGCAATCTGTTTCATGATCATATAATCACGTCCTTGTGTGTAACTTGATTCGTTCCATCCCTGATCGTTAACTGATCGAAATGCAACTACCACATCTCTCCATGCCGGGCACATCCCTCCAAAAATGCCTAGAACCGGACCTGAACCCCTGCAGCGAATTTCGGTGTCTGCTTTTTGTGTGCGTGTGTGGGTATGCTCGGTCCCGTCCGAGTTTCGGGTCTCTGGTTTTCCACTTGTTTCACGGAAAGGATCAAATCACAACATAAAGGGCCTGGAAATGGCCGTTCCCTGGACGTCATCAAACTTTCAAATTTTTATATAACCCAAAACCAAGACCTTCTCTGAGAAGAGGAGTAAAAAGGAGAGGAAAAAAGGATCCTTTCGTTTGCGTCTCTGGTGGGGTGCAAATAGGAGTTGTTCCAGTTCGTGCTTACACGCCCGTTAGTCGCCCGTGGTCGGGTTTCAGGAGATGTAGCAGCATCGAAGGCAGCAGAGAAAACATGGAAAAATGTATCTCTTCCAAGAAGTGTTCCATCCACGAAGCGGAACGTCATCCTGCGCCGTGGAGGTCCCCGTTGCGGGGTTTTTGCTGACCAAAAGACTCTGATTCGATAAGGGTTTGACTGGGGTTTCCCATTTCCTCTCACATTTTGTGTGCGTGTTTTTTGCTCCTGCTTTCTTTTATTTCTTTTCGGGTTGACTCGATTGAATATTAATGGCTCGCTTTGTATGCACGGGAAGATTTCGCCCTTTCACATCATAGTAGACTTCATCGGCGACGGCAACGGAGCCACCAAGCTGTCAAAAGAGCGAGACGGAGCTGGTTAGTAGACTGCAATCGAACGAAGGTTATCTTGATCGATAACGGTTTTACCGTACTGTGGGCTCGTGTAGCGGAACGATACCAGAAACACTACCACAATCCTCCTCCACCCTCGAAGGCAGGCCAGTCAGAGGCAGAGATGAGCGACAGTGAGCGAATCGTGTAATTTCTGAAATCATCTGCACATGAAAGGTTCTTAATTGGTCTCAAGGGAAGACCGAGAGAGAAAGAGGGCAGGAAGAGTGTCAATCGCCTGGCTGGCCATAAAAAAGGTGACCGCCTGGAGCAGAACGGCTTCAGTTTTTCAATTTCTTGAAAGAAACCAATCGAAGCAACCATGCCCAGCGATGGACGGCGATCGATCCCACCGGTTACCATCGTGATGTGCTCTCCCTCTCAGTGTCCAGTCGGGTGCATTAAGCTGCCGGTGGAGTTGTAGGGCGATCTGTTGGATTATCGAATAACCATCGTCGTCCGTTTGGAAATCATCATCGTCGTCAGTCACGAAAACACGCCTTACCCGTCCCTTGGCCACGCCGGGACCCGTGGCGAGTCTTTTCTGATTAATATATACTTTTTCTATTTATCCTCCCACCCAGGACAACGGGAGATGATAGTAAGTGTGGGCGTGGGTGGCGAATGTTGAATTCGATCGAAAACACAACACAATAGAATTCCTTTTCACTTGGCTGCCCTGCCGTGGATGAAGGAGAAGCTGCGTTTGGGCACCACCAGGGCCGCCAGTTAGCATTCCAGTCCATTGAACGCCTGGTGTCTAGTCTGGGCCTGGGCCTGGGCCTCCTTCCTACGCAGGACACCCTCTGAATGGGATATCAAGGCGGCAAGCTAGGCGTATGGTGGGTGCTTGTCCGTCCTTTTGTTCAGCATCCTTTTACTGAAAATTGCATTCGCGTCTCGACGACGCCGCCGCTTAGCCCTCTTGCTCTCACCGTTTGGCCTTCCCTTGCTGCCGATCCGGATCGACTTGGGTCGGCATCACTGGTGAGGTGTTTTGTTCGAATGAAAAATGACGCAACGGAAGCTGCGACGAGCCGCTTAAGACGCTGGCCTACGGCTCCACCAAAACGGCCTAAATGCTCCCAGGCGAAGCAGCAGCGTCATCGTTGCAATCGACCAAGAAGATTGCCATGGGCCGGCCGCATCACACACACACACACACACACACACACACACACACACACCAGTTAGCGTGTTCCCTTTTCGCGTGCTGCAAAGTGGCCATCCATCGAATGATTGATGTTTTCTTGGAAAAGAAGAAGAGGTTCGGCAATAGGAAACCACCGTCCGACCGACTTTGAACTGGCGCCAGAATTGGCCACAGAAGGGAGCAAGGAGGCCATATCGTGCCAGGGCTCGGTGTCGCAACATTTGCAGCATTCGATCTTCGGTGAAAGGGCGATGCATGCAATGGTGCGAGGTGACGTCCGCAAAGGGTCTTTTACTGCCTTCGGATCCTTTGAATATCCTTCGGCGCTTGTGGTGTTGTGATGAATGGTGCAGAAGAAATGCTGCCAAGGGAGAGAAACCGATACGTCCTGGCATGAGAAATAGGATGCACAGTCTCTGTGTGCCGGTTATTTCGATTCATCGAAACCGGCTCTACCGCAATGCCACCTTACTACGAGGTGGCATCCGCGTATCGACATGGTCCTGTGTGACATGTGTGCACCACATTACGCTGGATTAAATCGAGTACAAAAGAGAGAAGCTAGCATCGATGGCGTGGGACAAACACTGCTGACAGGTCCACCGTTCTGCCGGGCCCCTTTACGGAGGAGTCTTGTTATAAAATTGGAATTTCGATGGCCGAAGGATATGTGGATAGAAAAGGGGAGGATAATATTTATAGTTGCACGTAAGGACGTTGAGAATTTGCCATTCTTTAATACTAAGAGAGATAAAGGGGAAAACAGGGCTTTGAACTGGACCGTCGAGAGAATGAACTCAAGTGGCGGATGAAGTGACCCAAGAGAATCCTTCTTTGTAACTAACCTTTACAAAAAAGGCATTCAAGCAATCAACTAACATTTTTTTCCTTTCTTATTTTCTTCTCACTTACAGTATTAACTGCCAGATCGCAAACACTTTCGTCCATGGACATTGAGACGCCACCGCCGTATGATGTAGAGTCACTGCCCAGCTATACGATCGTCTCGGGACTACCGAGCTACCAGGATGCGATTGAGCAGCTGAAGCAAAAGCAGATGAAATACTACGAACCGATCAAGGTACATCGACCGAGCGTAATGAAGCTGTTCGAACCGCAAGATCTGTTGATGACGAGTCCAAACATTCCGAGCGCCTCGAAACGGGAGGAGATCCGGTACACCTTCGCTAACCGGCCACTGTCGACCATCGAGATGGGCACGGAAGCACTGCCAGCCACTGGTGCAGCAGCTTCTGGCGCAGCTGATGTTGAGACTAGCAGTTGCCAGCAGATCGCAATAACAATAGATCAACCGTCGACAGTTAATCTTCCCGCGATGCCGACGGTACCGCCACCACCGTATAAGCGAGAAATCTCGACAATCTCGTCCACGAACTCGGTGGTCATTGCCGATCAGTCAGCCAACGGTCAACCGTCTCCCGATCTCGGTACCACGGCGGAACATCTGCCGACGACGATGCGGTTCCCACAGGCGCAGAAAAAGATCGACGTGTGCCATTACGCGATCGAGAACGAACGGCAGGCTGGGCGCAGTTGAGGCAGACGGACCTTGCGATGCGCCTCTGCTACGGTGCACGTTTAGAGGTTACACGAACAGAAACAGAAACTACATGCTGGACGATGAAGGATGAGGATTACAAATCACTCTCTGACTGTGTTATTAACGATTAATTTATTAGATAGATTCTATTAATGCGCTGCAGAAGCGAATTGAGGAGATCGGGATTCCGGTTGATATGGGAGGGTTGACACGCAGCGAGTTTCTTGGCAGCGGGAGACTTATCGGTGTTCCACGTAGTAGTTCTTCATCCATATCCTGGTATCGGTCAGCAGCATCGCACGGCGGGCTCGTGAGTGTCTGGTTCAGCAGTGGATTGAAAGTGTGGTCGGACACACACGGACGCAAGGCTTCAAAGGAAGCTTCCAAGAAATACTCCAAACATTTACCCGCGGAAATCTCATGTCCAATGAACACAGTGATCGTAAGAGGGAGACAGAAAGGATTTGAATATAAACCCACACTAGTAGGATCGCTAGTTGTTTAAGGATTCTAGTCCGTTACGTAACGATTTGATCCTTTCGTTTCGTCTGCTCGCCATCTGCGCGGTCGTCCGTGCGGAGGATCCCGATCGTTTTACAGGATAGGTTTTCGCATTTTACACATTTGCCCAATCGACAGGTTTGTGGCGACCTAGCGAGTAGTGTGTTTTATTGTAATAAAATAACGAGAAAATATAAAAAAGAAAAAAAAACACCCTAGCGCCATCGATATGGAGAATGCGAAAGGACGAAAACGAGAGAAAAAGAGAGATTTATAGAGAAACTATACACTATATTTACACGATTGGAGACTGTTGCTTTGGGCATTCCACCATCGCGCATCATCCTTCCTTGGTTCCGAGCGCCTTTGTAAGAGGGGCGAGAAGATGTTGGGACGAATGCTACCCCTCAGGGGGTCGGATGACAAGTGGATGTGGATACTAGGTGCACCAAATCCCCCGTGATCGATTAAAAGACTCCCCATGTTTTCGTAGATCATAGTAGCGTAACCAGCAATTCCGATGCAGCATAAGGGCAGGGTGTAGTAGCTCCAAAGGAAGGAGTAGTATCTGTTCATCCTTCCCATCCATACAAAGCACACGTTAGCGTTAGGTGGCTTCAGGCATAAGAGCGTTTGTAAGGGAAGGATTATTTACGCCGCATAGCTGCGACGATATAGACCGATGGTTTGCCGACGACCATCCAGTGTATATCAGTGTGTTACTACTATCCCTACCCCGCCATTGCTACCAGCGGATGTTGACGATGCTCAATAAGGTGTTTGCAGCCGAGTGAAAAATGAACGGAAATTCCATACGAAAATGTAACTCAAGCTGGTGTCTATCTGTCCGCTTTATTTTGTTTGCGTGAAAGAAATCGTTTGAGATGGTTTGAAAATTGTTGCTTTAATTTCATATTTCATTATGGTTGGAATATAAAAGTTTTCGGTTTTAATTATTTAATCTACGAAAAGTTGGTTAAACGGATCGAATCAAAATTTGAGCTTTAACTCGCGTTAATGCATTCATGGCTTCACCGGAAATCGTAGTTGGCATAGTTATCCTCATAGCCACCTGTTGCTAACGCATCTAGTTTCCCGGAATGGTTATAAATGCCATTCGTGTTGTTAGTGATTTGTGCACGAGCCTCACGTATAAATTATCACAAACCCCCCGAAGCTCAACTAGAACCGGCGTAATAAACGAACGGGAAACGTGTACCACACAAACTTTTCAAGTGATCGTAAAGTAGAAAATCCTTTAAGCTATCATTTGCACACTCGGAAACTTTCAGCGCATACGCTTGAATCCCACGGTTCTAAATTATCAACGCCGCGGATTGCTTTTCCATTCTTTGACCACTTAACTTCCAGTGAATTGAACCAAACAATTCCGCTGACGCTGCGAGCCGGCGACAACGAGTGTTGCTGACGCACTTGGTAAGCGCCATCGTTCTGTGAAGATATTTCACAGGACAGCAGCGAGCGACAGCAAAAAAAAACGGAACTTCCTCTAAAAACTCCGGAAAATCATAAAACTATTTTACAGCAAAGCTTCTAAAACAAACACAAACCATCGTCAACGTCTAGGCGAGCCGCCACACGTGGGCTATTTTGCCTGCCCTGTCAGCAACGTCATCATCGGACATCAGAGGCGAGCAGAGGAGAAAAGTCCTAGCAGCCACTGGCTAGATTATGCTGACTAAAAGCCCGGAAAAATGTTTTATCACCGTGCATGCCATGGCCACGGCTCTGGCGTGTAATAAATTTGAACTTTCCATTCGGCTGAGGCTGACCACTTTCCTGATCCCTCCCCCGCGGTTCAAGCTGTATCCATTTTTGAGAAGGAGTTGTGGCACTCTCATGGCAATGTATCCACACACAACTCTATTTGCATACGGCCCCCACCATACTGGTCAAATTGAAGGCCAACACAATCATGGTTGGTGCCTAGTGGAACAATGGGAAGGTTTGGGGATCGGGGCGTAGCTCCAATTGAGAGCTTAGCCCTTCTTTGGTCGAGTCGTTCTTCCGGTTGGTCATCTTCGATAGAACGTGGTGATCACCAACCAGCAGCACCACCACCACCAGGGAGTGGAGTTATTTACTTAGGACCAGGCGAGAACCACACTCAGCACGAAGCACCGTACGTGCTCGAGAAGAAAAATACTCTATTAGCATAGCATGTCGTGGTCCCTGGCCACTCAAAGCAGGCCTCACAGCTCTACCCTAAAGAAACATACTTTACCCACGGAATTGATTTCCGACGGACTTTGGCCATCACAGTGGGAACGTAACCGAGGATGTAGTTGTCGATTTCCCTCGAGGCCGTTAAGCGGTGGCCGTTCAGACCGCGCCGCAGGAACACCGAAAAAAAGGTTGGCCACTCTATCCGTACATCACGGAGGATCCGTGTCGCTAACAAGTTTGCAATCAACTCTCGGCGCCAGTTCGTCATCGCCACCGGTTCCAGGGATCCTTCTTGGGGTCCATTCATGTCCGGACTTCCAGCTGGCGAAAAAAATAACTTCCGAGAGAGCGGAAAGTTTTTCCAACCCTGAGGAAAATGCAGACACGAACCACGAACACGAGAGAGAGAGAGAGAGAGAGAGAGAGAGAGAGAGAGAGAGAGAGAGAGAGAGAGAGAGAGAGAGAGAGAGAGAGAGAGAGAGAGAGAGAGAGAGAGAGAGAGAGAGAGAAAGAGAGAGAGAGAGAGAGAGAGAGAGAGAGAACGATGGGAAACTTGTAACAACCATTTCCGCATTGAGTCGGACAATTTCTCTTGGATTAGGCCACCCCTGCAGGCATTCGTTCACTGTTCGTTGCGACGGCTGCAGGTGTGCCTGCGGGAGGTCGAACGTTTGATTAAAAAGTACTAAGCCGGATCGAATCCGACGAGTCCTAGTACTCGCTCCAGGGCTCCTAAGGTGTGCCGTTTTTAATTTAAAGCTGGAACCGACGACGAAGAGGCGTGGAGGACTGACGCCGGATTTCAATTTGCGAAGGCTGCGAGGTGGAAGCGAAAGTTTATCCTTGTCGCGGCCGTCCGGTCGGTGTCACCCCCGGACATCGGATCGGGGATTGGCCCAGATTGATGGCTCTTTAGCGGAACGGGGAGCAGCCTGGTCTGGTAGTAAATTTGGGTAATTTATGGCGCCACCGTTGCCTTCGTCAACTTCTTGGCGTCCGTTTTGTAAATTAGGCTTTTGAGGGGGCCGTCGGAGCTCTTGTCTGATCGTCTGATTAAAGTGCGTGCAGCAGACAGTCCATTTGTCTTCTGGTTGGCTTCCGAACACCGGAAGCTGATTGATTAGGTGTGAAGAACGGTTGATGAGGGAATCGGCCGCAGTTGCTCTGTGAGTGTGTGAGCAACTCCAACTCCCCGCACTATGCCGGGCCCTGGGATAATCCTAGCCACTGATGAGACTCATCGATGTTCATGTTTATCGCACCTCATCCCCGAGCAAAAAGAGGGAGACACAGAGTCCCTTTCCTGGTGGGACTTATCCGCCCAAGAGCCCGCTTCCTTCGCCTTCACAGACTACCCCAACTTAAAGGCGAAACACAACTACAACGCCAGGGATTCAGTAGCTTTCCCCACTTCGTTGAGGCAGCGTCATTGCTGCCTCTGCTGGAAACCCAGGCCAGGCTCCGGGATTCCCCAGTGTGTTTGCTTTACGATTAAATTTTATTTCTTTGATTATGAGATGAAATAAGCGTAGTTTT
Organism: Anopheles aquasalis; assembly: GCF_943734665.1. NCBI lineage: Eukaryota > Metazoa > Arthropoda > Insecta > Diptera > Culicidae > Anopheles > Anopheles aquasalis. The sequence goes on along the minus strand of NC_064878.1, from coordinate 25,681 downwards.
ATCAGCTCTCGCCATCTCGGGTGGTCTGGTGGGAACGCCAGCATGACGAAGTAGGGTTCTAGAGAGATAGAGAGACATCCTCCAGAGTTTTCCGGTGCTCCGGTGGACTGGGACTAGCTGACGAATGAGATGTGCTGGATGGATAGTGTTGCGTGTGGCGGCGTTTGGAAACCGTATTTCCATTTTCTTTAATGGAAGTTTCAAATTAAGAAATGGATTTTCCGCAACACGCAAGACCGGATCAGGATCCTGGAAAATGATTCCGTCATTTAGACGCATTTAATGGAATGTATATCCAATTGATTGGTTCGAGTAGGAAGAGGCTTCTTGGAACATTTCCCCCACGGGGGAAGATACTAGCAGCATTAGCACTCTGTTCATTTAAATACGATTTAAAGACCTAAAGTCCTCAAGTCCTGTAAACTGTCTGCAAGTCCTAGCACATGCTGCATTCAATTCCTGTAATGAGTCAAGTAGCTACTAAACAAACAGTGGAAGCAAGTTCGAACGAATCACTGTCGTACATTGATTGGCTGGTGGGTTTTTCCAAGTTTTTCGGTGATTTCACCGAGCAAAGGCAACTTCATTGGCAATGGGTTGTGCTCGACTATCTGGGTATGGAGGGAAGACTCCCCTACAATTTCGGTTTAATGCTAAGGGATGCGATGAAAAATAGCACCACCCGGCAGGTTTAGGCCATGTTTACTGGAATCTTTACACCCATACCCACACCAGGATTTCAGTACTGCCGGTATGACGTGGCGATACAGCCCGAAATTCCCAAAAGCACCATCGGTAGTCCCCTTCGCTTTCGCATCGCCGTCGGAACAATACCAAATTGCATTGCATCATGCTAAAGCGCAAAGCGGCTGCAAGAAGGGAGAGAGCAATCTTGCCAATGATTCCCTGAAAGAAATTAAACAAACAAAACCGTTTTAGGGGTGGGAGTGGAACAAAACGGCCACCTATCGGTGGTCCCCTTGCTACCGCCGCCGCCAACCGAGCCCAACGATGAATGGCAAATGCAATTTAATCTCAAACGGTATATCACACTTTCGCCACACCGTCCTGGTCCCTTTTGTAGTACGCAGTCCTGGCCCTGGAACTCGTCTTGTCGTGTTTTTTAGGGGAAAAAGGGGACGACGAATCCCGGAGAGTAGTAACAGTAGGCTGGGTGTAAAAAGTGAATCATCCGCTAGTCAGCCACGCATGGCACAGTAGGCTAGCATATTATTGCGAGGGGCAACAGAGAACACACCAGAGCACCAGATGGACCGGAGAGCCACTGCGGAACCTAAATTGCTACACTCTTGCCCCCGTTACACGCGACGGCGAACGACCCCTCGGATGGCACATTTTGATGGAAAAACCTTCCTTCCGCGTCATTACATTTCCCACAATCCACCGAGTGTCTGGGGTGGTCGGGGGTTGGCCGCTGTGTGTATTTGGATCTTACTAGCCCTCTGCATCCTCCTTCCATCCGCTCGCTCGCGTTTTTCTTTTATTATTACTCGCGTCGTTGCATCTCGATGACAATGCTTGGAGGGAGAACAGCAAGAAAGTGCGAATAAGTGGGGCTTGATCCCTTTTTTAAAGGTTGAAAGGAAGAGCTGGTGGCCAGGATCGCTGTCAGGATCGGGAAAATGATGAAAATTGCATCACATAAATACGAACACAAACTCTGCGGCACACTCTGGCCAAACCGAGTAACGGGGGAAAGCGTTAAGGTGCCACTCGGAAGTCCACGTGCCGGTATCATCCGTTTTTGCTCGAGGACGACACAGTGATAAGCGTGTTGTTATGCTCAGAGAGCAAGGATCGGAACATGGAATGCTCGAATTGGTACCTGCCGAGGCTCTATCCGAACAAAAGTTACGATCGAATGGCTGACCTTGTAACGGTTGTACCGGTTTTGTCACGCTACTCGTCAAAAGTTCGCTTCAGCAGTGTCGATCCGATTTCTTACCGAAAAACCTGTTTCTGCCGAACCGAGAGAATGCACACGGCAACGGAAACGGAGCAGACCAGAACCGAGTCAGTAATAATCGTCACTTTGGACCAAGAACACGTCGATGAGACGTCGTTACACAATGCGTCCGTGGCAGAAGACGACAACATTGGCGATGTTGTGGATCGCGTTGATTCTCGTGTATCCAGCATCCACGGCGTCTATTCATAAACGACTCGTGTGCAAGTTCAGTAGCTGGTCAACGGATCGAGACTTTCGCGGTAATTTCACGTATGAGACGAAGCAAATCCCCGTGAAACTTTGTACGCACTTGGTGTACAGTTTCGCCCAGGTTGATCAAAAGTTTTTCGACATTCAACCGGAAAACCCCACACGCGATATACTACGGTCCGGCTATAAGCACTTTACGGCGCTCAAGGAGCGGCAACCGACGCTACGGCTCCTGATCGATGTCCACTGTCTGCTGGCGGGTTGTGTGACGTCGGTGTGGAAACCGAATGCCACCGCGGTCCGAGACAATCGTCAAAAATTTATCGCGAGTGTGATCGAGTTTTTGGAAACGTATCGCTTCGATGGCATTGTGATTAGCTCGTACGATCGCGAGGATGTGGATGAGCTGTACCGGCTGGTGGATGGGTTGAAGCAGAGCTTTCGGAATGCTGGGTACGCTAGTTGGGAGGTGATTACCTATCTCCCGAGTTTCAGCAAAAAGTACGAGACAGAAGTTTACCAAAAACGTCGTATATGCGAGTAAGTATCCGGCGTCAAGCGCAATGAGACACTAGTTATTCCGTTCTGTGCTGTTTCTTGCAGAGTTGCTGATTACGTTATTGAAGGCGTCTCGTATGCCCGATCGGTCGACTCGGCAAAGGTTGATGTACCTAGCCCGATGGGCAGTCGACCGTTCGATGCCGGGGAGTTCATGAATCTCACTGTGAAGCGTGCAATCGATACGTGGATCAGCAGCGGATGTCGCTCGGAAAAGATCCTCCTCGAAGTGCCCTTCCATGGACGTCCTTTCATTCTGGCAAACGGACGGAACCGCGTGCCAGGCTCTGCTGCTCTTCCCTTTGGTCAACCCGCTGGATACACAGGGCCGGAACGGAAGGCATACTACGAGATCTGTCAAGAGCTGCTCGATCGAAGCTGGACGATCGAATGGGATCCCCGGAGTATGGCACCGTACGCGTACCGAAACACACAGTGGGTTGGATATGAGAACGAGATCTCCGTCGTCGAGAAGGCCAACTATGCGATCAGACTGGGGCTCGGTGGTCTCTACGCTTCGCCGATCGATTTCGACGACTTCCGAGGAGTTTGCGGTAAGAAGCACATCCTGCTCAATGCTTTGGCGGGCACTTTCAAACCCAACCAACTGACACCGGATGAATCGCTCGATTTTGCCATCTTTCGCGGGTAAACATACAACCGAAGGCATCGCTGTATCGGGACATCCCCTTGTTTCGTGAAGCTCGAAGCGAAGTAGTTCATAGTAGCCAAGGGAAACTTGGCAACCACATCCAGTGCAAGAAGAGCAGGCTGAGCGAGCAGCTACCCGTTTTCCTTTCTTCTGGTTCACAGTGCGTCATATAATGTTGGCGACATTCCTTTCTGGTCTCCAGCCTCTACCGTCTATCTATAAACTCTCACACTTCCACTCCGTTCAGTAGTAGATGGAGGGAGGGCGTCAGGTTTGTTATGCAAAATTTTATTACATTAATAACACTGAGTGCCTCCCGACTGAAGGCAAAGGGGAGCGAACGACCATGACCACACCAGGATGAGAGACTACATTCTTTACGCTACCACAACGTTTCCTTCATTTTTTAATTTAAGTTTTCACTCATCGTGCCCCTCGTTCATGGTGCATAAGCCACTGCAGGCAGGTTATTAAATCCGTTAGAAAATGTGGAAAACTTGTGCACTTTTGCTCCGGCTGCAGCACCGTGGACCTTTGCCGCTGTTAATGCTTTCTTCGTTGAGGGTACAGCTTCCAATCTTTGATGGAAAGTTTTGCTTCCTAGATGCAGCGTTAATCCTTAACCTGGTGTTCTAGAGCATTCTTCTCTTACTTACAAACAAGTAATTAGCTCTTTTGATAAGTTAGTTAGTAAGGAAATCGTAGATTATTTTTTCAACATCCACTCAATTGGATAATTTCTGGGTGCGTGTCAAAATAAGATAAATTGAATTTAAATTTACCCTATGCATTTTATCTGGAGAACAAGAGCTTCAGGCAGTTGAACACCAATGTAATAAAGTCCAAATAAATGCAAAAGAATGAATCAACGTACAAATAAATACGATTGCTGGGTACACTTATTCACTCAATATTCTTATCTTCGCGAGAAATATGCTGACGAACCAGTGCAATTCAATTTCTCTCTCGCCATTTATCCGCTCTTTCGTTGTAAAGCGTTTTAACGCACCCTCTTTTGATTATCCCGTAATAAACAAATAAATTGTAAAAAAGGAATTTTCTCACTAGCGCAATGCTCTTGGCCTATGTTATAATCGGATACATATGGGGACGCCGTACGGGATTTTAATAGTTCAAAACCCGCATGCTCCGAGGCGACATAAAACGGAAAGACGCAAAAAAGGAGTCCACATCCGTTTACGGTGTAACGCAATAGTACCAGCATACCGCGAGAACCACGTTTATCCTCGACTACCAGAATGTACCATCATCTCACGTTATCATCATCATCAAGGGTGCAGACCATGTGAAGCGGAAGTTGAGACGTTAAGGGATGAGTTTGAGACGATCAAAATTGTCAACCGGCAGTTAAATCTCGCCATCTCGCGCTAATTAATCGTCGATTAGAACCAATTAGCGGGATAGAGCGTAGAGTCTCGATCAACTGGCTGGTTGGATGGATGGATGGATGGATGGTTGGACGAATCGATCGATCGATTGATGGGAGTAATTTTCCAATCGGAACCAGCAAAAGGGCGAGCTGCCTTTTTGGGAAGCGAAAGTATGTCAATAGATCGCCTGCGTGCCCGCTGATAGCGGGGGGGGGGGGGGATGCTATTAGTGATAAATCAGTCCATATTTGTGTGGAATTAACGGAGCAATAAAGCGTCGCTTATCGGAGCGAAGCAACAATGAAGACACGGCTCATCGACGGGATCCCCGTTGATAAATCCTCCGAACCAGCGCTTTTACTTTATCGAAAAAACCACAAAACGGTGGATAATTTGCTGGCGAAGCAACAGATTTACACCAGACGCAACTAAATCACTTTGTAAATCTTCCGGTTTATTCGGCCGCGGTGGCGGACATTTGGAACCCCCGAATTTAAATCCGACTTTTAACGGCGATGGCGAGAATGGAGAGCCGCACCATCATGCATTTCCCGTAACCTAATTATTGGTCCGTGCTCGTTATGAGCTTAACGTTCTTTCGGCTTCCGCGGTGATTCCGTCTAATGTACGACCGATCTTTTTCCATTTCGTGTGCGCCTGGATGTGTTTGTATGTTTTGGGCGCTTTCTGTTGTGATAAACCGTTTGGCTGGAAAATTTATGGCGGTTGGAGTTTCCGAGGAAAAAGAAAAACTCAACACCAGCGTAACGCATGTGGTGATAACGGTTCGTGGCTCGGTTCTGGCCGATGTCATCGATCGTGAAATGGGCCAGTGCAATCCGTCGCCCGTCCGGGCTCGGGGACGGTCAAATATCGACACCGTGCTCTTCGGGGGCATAAATATTGTCCAAAAAAGCGTCCGCCATGTCGACGTGTTTGACGTGTATCCTTGTAACGGTACCGAACGGGGCCCTAAACTAATGATACTGAAATTTATGTAATTCCCGCTCGTTGGTAGAGTAGAGAGCTGGCCACAAACGCTGGCATAAATCACTTGTCGACTTGTTATTCTTCCTACTTGCACGCTAGTTTGGCTGCATGCGGAAGGAATCGTTTTTCTTGGGGTCTTTTCCTGTTTTTCTCCAGACAGCATTTGAGCTTCACTTTCTTCACTTTCTCTTCACTTTGCGCTGTTGTTTGGAAATATGTTTCCAATTTTCCAATGTCATCCAGCGCCGAAAAAAAACCCGGGGAAACTATGACGCCGCGAGGGACACAAATTAAAAAGCCAAATTGACGCGGAATTAGAGGAAAGAAGGAGGATCCCGTTAGGTCCCATTACACTTCCCGGAGGCCAAAACTAGACAGTCGAGTCGTAATTATCAAAACACAAACTCCCCGGTTCTCTGTATCCTCTGTTTCAAGTGGACTCTCTTCTCACTTTGGTGTTTTCTAGCATCACCTGGAGTGTCGTTAGAAGACCAAGGGGGAAGAGACAACAGCCCAGAGAAGCTACACATGTTTTCTGTTTCCCCAGAAATGTCTTGGCACGAGTATCGGCTTTCTGCGAACCAGATTGTCTTAAACACAATCTGGAGTGTTCGGTGGCTTCAATGAGCTCCATGCGGTGTGTATCTTGGTATGACTGGTTCTGACATAATGGAAAGGGGCCAAAAAGGGCACGATAGTGAGTGAAGGGGCCCAAAAACGAGGAAAAAAAGCAACATCCTAATGTAAAACATCTTTCAAATTACACACTCCAAATTGGAACACAGCAGGATACGTAAGGAGCTATCCCGTCGCTCCTGCTTGAGATCCTGCTTGACATCGTCTCCAATACCTCGGAATCGATGAGTTTCAACGTACCTCCTTTTTCTGTTTTCCTCGATTATTGTTTTCGTTCACACTTCATCAATGTGTCGCCGGTGTCGGCCGCCGACGTATTACGTACGTGTCGGTGGAGCACGGCCGGCTGGCTTGACTGAAATTAATGTCCCCTGGAATCCCGCTCCTTACCTCTCCGTGCTCCTTAAATTTTTGTGCTAAACTCGGTTCGATGGTAAACCATTGGCGCATATTTGCCCCATCCAAACATTTTCATTGATTTATTGGCCCTGTTGGATCGTTTCCAATCGAGCTGCATTAATCCGCAGCAGAATCCTGGCTCGGGGACTTTGTATGAAGAATTTCATTTTACATTTCTCCTGAAATCATCCATCATCGAACATCGAACATCGCTTGCGATGCCTGGAATGAACTCCGGCCGTTGCTGCATTCTATGTCAACTGTGGTTCTATCTCCGCGTGCAGAAATTAACGAGTAAATTGCGTTTTAAGCGCAGTCGATAAGAATATTCAACGCATGGATGAGACACTGACGGTCGTCAGTTCAAAAGGACAGCGCTTACGTTGAATGACGTCGTTAAAGGTGTGTGCAGTTCTGGGAAACTCCTTGACCCCGCTCACGTTGGTCGCAGGTGAGATTAGGAGCCAGGGGTGGTGGATCAGCGCCCAGAGGCGTCTCTGTCTGTCTTATGCAACTCAACCAACAAGCCAACGAGTCAACCAGCCAGCCAGTAGCGCAGTCATAGCCATCAGGAGGCTCTCTGGAAGAGAAATGTGTAGATGAAAGTTTGTCGCTTAATTAGTTCCATACGAGAAGCGCCGTTCCGCCAGCGGTACCCTGGGAAAATGCATCCGAATTCCGTGGCCCCGGAACTCGCCAACCGGCTGGTTGCCTGACTGGCTGAAGGAGGTTTAGAGACACGTACACCACGCGACTGTTCGGATCGGCAGTAGTGCAGATGTTTTTCCACTTGAATGCGGCCTCTTGGAGAGCGGTAGCTAAGGGTTTTGTGTGGAAGTTTCTGGATGGGTTCTGGTGCTTATGAAGTCAGCTGGTACCACTTGGTGTCACTAGCCTGGCTCCGCTTTCTTCGCGTCGGTTCCCTCATATCCTCACACAAAGACCGAGCGCTGGATGTTGGTTTGCTCCTATTCAGCCGCAATGCCTCATTAAGCGCTGTAATCGTGTTCATTAGTAGGAATCTTCCGGGATTCCTGTGAGCGCGGTTGCTATTACGAGAACCAACGTGTGTGTGCGTCCGGGGGAACCTTGGAAAAATCCATTTTTTCTCAAGCCCAAGGTACGATCCCACTGCCGGGTACCGTTGGTGTCGGTGAGGTACTTAATGTCATCAACCAGAAATGTCCTTTTTTCTTTCTTTCGTCTTCGTTTCGACAGTTTTGAAGATCCTTCACAGCAGCTTCTTCAAATGGTGTTTATCTGGGTTTTCGTCACTCACTCGTGGTCGACTGTGTCCTCGATATGGTCTCTTTTCCTCCGAACATTCCGGCTTCCGGGCATTACAAGTTTCCTTTTGAGTGTTTGTGCGTGCCAGAGTGTGTGCGTAATTCACCCTCTGGGATTAATTAAGTCGCCTCTTGTGGTGTCTTCTTGCGTGTTGCCATGTGATGGACCATCGATGTAGGCACAGTAAGCGCTGTGCTGCTCGGTTGCCAGGAGCAACAAGCTACCCGAAGGCAGCATACGTCGATTCCATTCACATCGTGTTTGGATCGACGAGTGTTGAGTAGTGGAATGCCTTGCTGCCTCCTTCGAGGGAGACCTCGATCGATCGATCCAAAACCGCGAAGAAACAGATGTTTAGACGACGTCGAGCACGGATCCCGGGAGATCCTTGCGGTGCGTTTGGGTTTTTTGGTTGGTTTCAAGAGGGGCTGAAGTAGAGAAAAAACCACTTCTCAACCACTGGCCCTATCCCGGATACTCAGGCGAACGGATCCGTTGCTGACAGCAGGACTCTCGGCTGTGTCCCTGATGGATATGAGACTCGGCACGAATCGGGAAGTAAGAACACACACACGCGAGTAAATGACGAAAAGGACATTCCCAGGACAGGGAGCGAGAGAGAGAGTGAGAGAGAGAGAGAGAGAGAGAGAGAGAGAGAGAGAGAGAGAGAGAGAGAGAGTAAAACCAAGCGTGGAGATGGAGGCTCGTGAAATGTTGTTTATTTTACCGCTTCAAGTGGAGGATGATGTGCATTGGGAGCGATTAAGCGCAATGCGTTCCAAGACGGTATGGATCATCGGGACCTTCCAATGCGGGTTCGTACTCGACGTACGTTATCCAAGCAGGCCGATGTGATGTTTTTTTTTGCCGAGCCGAGGTTTTTTGCATAATCAAATTCTGCCGTTGCTACTCCGCATCTAGAAGAGGTGGCTGTCGAGTCGAAGGTGGCTCTGATGTGTTGTGAAGCAAGAGGACGACGCACCACCAGCAGACGAGTTCTGTTGAGATAGGTTTTGATGTTCTTATTTATCGTGTTGGGTTCGTTCGCACTTTCGGGTTGTGGGAATTCCCATCACAAAACACAACCTCTCTTCTTTCCCTCGAGTGAGAGAGGGGCAAGGCGGTCACATGAGAGGTAGTGCGGTGCTGGCGGCAAGATAATCCCTTTAAAAATATCTGCCTCGTTTGAAGGAAGAAGAGCTTGCATTGATTAAGTACCGTGTTCCGTTTTCTGACGCGCTGTGCCTCGGCACTTTGGTTCAGGCACGGCACGGAAAATCGATCCGACATGTGATGAGAAAAACAGCTTGGCTCGTCAGGCTCGTCGTATCCTTAAGCTTACGACACGTAGTAAGTTTTGTTTTTGATGGAAGGCAGGCCAGTTGAAAGGAACCTCAATATGATGAGCTGCTTTGAAATGTGTGCAAAACTCATGCATAGAGTTGACTTAAATGGCAATCATTCATTTGCTTTGATGTGGAAACGGAACTCCAAACTCAATCCAGTAACTTTTAATCATTGACAGTGGTCGGCGGAGAATCGTTGGCAAAGCATATCGTTCTGTTTTCCACCGAAGGTGAAGATGTTCTGTTCGTTTCCGCCGGCACGTGGTTTCCTCCGGCTGCCGCAAGAACGACTCCCACAACCCGTACAGACGCTCCGGGATGAGCTCGTCCTATTCTTCCGTATCCACGTGGATCTTCCGTATCAGGATGCGCGCGTGGATCGCCACCTGCCTGATGAGACCCAAGGGGTCGTAGATGCTCATCACCTTGCTTTTCGTGGGCGGGTAACTGTGGGGGAGGATGGCGAAATCTGCTTTCTGTTCATTTACTCGGAACCCAAACCTGTCTGTGTTCCAGTAATCTCCGAGGATTTGCTCATAATTCCCGTTTTTTTCGTCGTTTGCCCGAGGACTGTCGTCTGTCCTCCGCGCTAATTGCCGCATTATCAGTTGTTGTGTGTGCGTGTGAATGCTACCAAGCGGCCGGCTGTCGGGCTTGAATCGTCAATTGATCCGATCGAGAACTTCCAGCGGCAATATGCAGGGAACGCTAAGGGAACCGCGGAAGGACAATCGGTGGCGTTTGTTTCGCAGTTCATAATTGCTAATCAATGCGTCTGAGACTAGCGAAGCTCCCAAAAGGCGTTTTATACATACGCTATTATGTTGTAGCCTGCCCTAAACATAATGCTTGATAACGTGCATCGTTCTAACCAATGCTCGAAGTTTCCCGCAGCCCGGTACACACATAAAACCGGTGCCAATCGAAGTATTGCTGCTCATTCTATGCGGAAAGCTCATTCTATGCGCACCATTTTCAGAATCTATCGCGCATCCGAACGTAGAACGCACATGATGCTTCCTGCTTTCACAGGACGGAAGAGCAAAGCTAGCCGGCGATCGAGCCGGCGGTAATCGATCTTCGATCATATCGAAATGATTCGATCATATGATCTCGCCGCATCGTTCCTTGTGGGATACATACGAATTCGTTCGCAGTAACCCGTCGTGCGACAGCGCTTCACATCAACCGGTGCAGCCATTGCCCCCAGAACGTCATTTGTTGCCGCCACCGCGGGGCGGCTGGCTGTTCCACTGGCCAAGGTTTCGGCATTAGTTTGCTCTGGGCCCCCTGCTGTACGAGTGCGATTCGCTAAAACGAATGCAACGATCGAAATGGGTGCTAAACAGTGGTACCAAGGACCGATTTTTGGCCGCACAAGGTGGTACCAATTGTCTACATGCGTCTCCTTTGCCGGTGATCTGGGCACTCGAGCGACTAATCCCAAAAGCCGCTTCCGGCGCGAGCCTAACCATTTCTTCGGTGATGCAGCCTATTACTGATATGCATTGCGTTTGCTACCATACATTACTACCGGTGGAGGTATCTCCTTCCATTTTCGCTTAGAATTCGGTGCGCAAACATGCTTCAGATCCTAGCCGAAGCGTCCCTTGGGACGATGCACTAGTGAGAAAAGGTCTTATATACTTCTAGGCATGCTAAAAATGCGCCGTTTGTACCGTTGGATTCGTGACGATTTTTAGTATTTTATGCCCTGTTGACAGACTTTTTGTCAAGCAGTCGATTTTTTTCTTTCGAGTACATGCTATCTCTTCCACTCCTACGGTTTGTTTAGATGCTGTCTCACCATTCACTCGATCGCTCACGAGCGCTGCGTGTTCGGATACGGCCCCGTGCGCGTGTGTTTGTGTAAGGGCACGGCGAACGAATGAGGAAGGTGAAAATTTCTGCTAAGGCCTGGATCCAACATGGCGTCAGTTGAAAACGACGCGCAAGAGGCAGGATGTGCTGCGCTCGTGCATCCGAAAATTTTGAAGAAAAAAGCTAGTTTTGCTGTGAATTTGTATCATTCGTTTGTGCTACGGAGCATCTAAACCCGTGGACATTGTTTGTGGGCATGCGTGACAACGGAAAATGGTAAGAAATTGAAAAATAATTTGTTGATCAAATGTGATCATGATCAATCATGTTGTCTTTTTTCGGCAGCATCCTGGCATCAATCAGCGTCGGACAGGCAGCGAAGCAGAGAAGTGTTGTGCGAAGTGTTGTGTTTTGCGATGTGTTTTGCGAGGCTCGATCGAAAGGTGGAAATAAAATAGGTGAAAATAAAATTATGCTTTTGCGTGCTTCATATTGATCCGAAATATCTTAGGGGCGGGGCTACTGGGCACAGGGGTACGGTAGGATGGCACACACACCATCGCAAAAATGCGTGGAAAATGGCACCAATACATGCGCGCGTGGATCGCCACCTGCCTGATGAGACCCAAGGGGTCGTAGATGCTCATCACCTTGCTTTTCGTGGGCGGGTAACTGTGGGGGAGGATGGCGAAATCTGCTTTCTGTTCATTTACTCGGAACCCAAACCTGTCTGTGTTCCAGTAATCTCCGAGGATTTGCTCATAATTCCCGTTTTTTTCGTCGTTTGCCCGAGGACTGTCGTCTGTCCTCCGCGCTAATTGCCGCATTATCAGTTGTTGTGTGTGCGTGTGAATGCTACCAAGCGGCCGGCTGTCGGGCTTGAATCGTCAATTGATCCGATCGAGAACTTCCAGCGGCAATATGCAGGGAACGCTAAGGGAACCGCGGAAGGACAATCGGTGGCGTTTGTTTCGCAGTTCATAATTGCTAATCAATGCGTCTGAGACTAGCGAAGCTCCCAAAAGGCGTTTTATACATACGCTATTATGTTGTAGCCTGCCCTAAACATAATGCTTGATAACGTGCATCGTTCTAACCAATGCTCGAAGTTTCCCGCAGCCCGGTACACACATAAAACCGGTGCCAATCGAAGTATTGCTGCTCATTCTATGCGGAAAGCTCATTCTATGCGCACCATTTTCAGAATCTATCGCGCATCCGAACGTAGAACGCACATGATGCTTCCTGCTTTCACAGGACGGAAGAGCAAAGCTAGCCGGCGATCGAGCCGGCGGTAATCGATCTTCGATCATATCGAAATGATTCGATCATATGATCTCGCCGCATCGTTCCTTGTGGGATACATACGAATTCGTTCGCAGTAACCCGTCGTGCGACAGCGCTTCACATCAACCGGTGCAGCCATTGCCCCCAGAACGTCATTTGTTGCCGCCACCGCGGGGCGGCTGGCTGTTCCACTGGCCAAGGTTTCGGCATTAGTTTGCTCTGGGCCCCCTGCTGTACGAGTGCGATTCGCTAAAACGAATGCAACGATCGAAATGGGTGCTAAACAGTGGTACCAAGGACCGATTTTTGGCCGCACAAGGTGGTACCAATTGTCTACATGCGTCTCCTTTGCCGGTGATCTGGGCACTCGAGCGACTAATCCCAAAAGCCGCTTCCGGCGCGAGCCTAACCATTTCTTCGGTGATGCAGCCTATTACTGATATGCATTGCGTTTGCTACCATACATTACTACCGGTGGAGGTATCTCCTTCCATTTTCGCTTAGAATTCGGTGCGCAAACATGCTTCAGATCCTAGCCGAAGCGTCCCTTGGGACGATGCACTAGTGAGAAAAGGTCTTATATACTTCTAGGCATGCTAAAAATGCGCCGTTTGTACCGTTGGATTCGTGACGATTTTTAGTATTTTATGCCCTGTTGACAGACTTTTTGTCAAGCAGTCGATTTTTTTCTTTCGAGTACATGCTATCTCTTCCACTCCTACGGTTTGTTTAGATGCTGTCTCACCATTCACTCGATCGCTCACGAGCGCTGCGTGTTCGGATACGGCCCCGTGCGCGTGTGTTTGTGTAAGGGCACGGCGAACGAATGAGGAAGGTGAAAATTTCTGCTAAGGCCTGGATCCAACATGGCGTCAGTTGAAAACGACGCGCAAGAGGCAGGATGTGCTGCGCTCGTGCATCCGAAAATTTTGAAGAAAAAAGCTAGTTTTGCTGTGAATTTGTATCATTCGTTTGTGCTACGGAGCATCTAAACCCGTGGACATTGTTTGTGGGCATGCGTGACAACGGAAAATGGTAAGAAATTGAAAAATAATTTGTTGATCAAATGTGATCATGATCAATCATGTTGTCTTTTTTCGGCAGCATCCTGGCATCAATCAGCGTCGGACAGGCAGCGAAGCAGAGAAGTGTTGTGCGAAGTGTTGTGTTTTGCGATGTGTTTTGCGAGGCTCGATCGAAAGGTGGAAATAAAATAGGTGAAAATAAAATTATGCTTTTGCGTGCTTCATATTGATCCGAAATATCTTAGGGGCGGGGCTACTGGGCACAGGGGTACGGTAGGATGGCACACACACCATCGCAAAAATGCGTGGAAAATGGCACCAATACATGCGCAAAAGCCCTGTAAACAGCAGCAAGATTTCTATCCTGTTAGCGTCCTGTTAGCGTCCTGTTAGTCTCTTAACAGGACAATTTGAGTGGCGGTGAGCGATTTCTGTCACACGGGCGGTGAGCGATTTCTGTCACACGGGTCGTTCGAGTTGACTCATGGTGAATACGCCATGGCAACACTGGCGTGTGGTGAAAATTTCCTCCACCGCGGTTTCGCGTGTCCCGTGTTTTGGTGCTAGATCGCGCCCTTTTCCGGAAAAAGTTTTTCTTTAAATCCACCGTCTACGGCCCATCGAACTCGGCTTCATCTGGGTTAACCGGTAGTGGCTCACCAGTTAGCGGCATCCTCCAGCATAGCGACCGGCGAAAAGAAAGGAAGCCCCTCCTCGGTTAGCAGCCCGGCGAGCGACGACAAGCGCATCATCCCGCTTTACCTCTTTCAGCGTGCGTGCGTACGGCGGCGAAAGGTACGATAAACAACACACCCAGGTTTCTGCCAGGCACCAGCAACATGAACGTCGAGGAAGAAGTGTTCCGGATTCAGAAGAAGCTCGGCAAAATGACATCCTTATCGAATGGCTCGGTAAGCGCGGCGCTTTGTACACCGCTCCCCGTATGTTACATCGCATCATCCCGCTTTACCTCTTTCAGCGTGCGTGCGTACGGCGGCGAAAGGTACGAGAAACAACACACCCAGGTTTCTGCCAGGCACCAGCAACATGAACGTCGAGGAAGAAGTGTTCCGGATTCAGAAGAATCTCGGCAAAATGACATCCTTATCGGATGGCTCGGTAAGCGCGGCGCTTTGTACACCGTTCCCCGTATGTTACATCGCATCATCCCGCTTTACCTCTTTCAGCGTGCGTGCGTACGGCGGCGAAGGGTGGGCGGCAAAATGACATCCTTATCGGATGGCTCGGTGAGTGCGGCGCTTTGTACACCGTTCCCCGTATGTTACATCGCATCATCCCGCTTTACCTCTTTCAGCGTGCGTGCGTACGGCGGCGAAGGGTACGAGAAACAACACACCCAGGTTTCTGCCAGGCACCAGCAACATGAACGTCGAGGAAGAAGTGTTCCGGATTCACAAGAAGCTCGGCAAAATGACATACTTATCGGAATTTTTTTTTTTAATTTCTTAAATTAAATACCGCTGTCTTCCTTTCTGCTTTCCCCCTTTCCAAGAGGCTTTTTTTGCTTTGCCTCTTTTCCTAGAATCTTTCAAGGTTTTTTTTATTTACTTGACTAGCTGCTTTATTGAGAGACTATCCTAGAATGTTTAGGGAGTTTTTGTGAGTTGTTTTTTAGAGAGTTTTCTATTGATTTTCTAGCCATTTTAGAGGCATTTCCATTGCATTGGAGGCTTTGTTTTTTGTGTTTTGTGGCCATTTTGAGGGTTATTCGTGTCATTTAGAGGCTTTTTTGTGTCATTTCTTTGGCATTTGAGTCATTACCTTTGTATTCTCTTTGCATTTGAGGCTATTTTGTGTCATTTCCATGCCATTTTTGTGTCATTTCCATGGCATCTTGAGGCTCTGCTCGAATTTTTGAAAAATCAGAAACTCATACTTCCCGACGTGCTAAAAATGCGCCGTTTGGACCGTTGGATTCGAGACGATTTGTAGTATTTTATAAGTGCTTAAAAATAGCAGTCGTTAATGATGCCATTTCATATAAAATTTTGTGCTCATTTAGGCATGTTTTCGGCACGTCAAAAAGTTGAAAGTTCCGTAAACATGCCTAAAAATTTGAAAAAATTATATGAAACGGCACCATTTGTGACTTGTCAATTTTTTCCCAGCCGAAAACATACCTAAAAGTACACAAAATATGATACCAAACGGCTTTATTTGTGATTTTGGCTTATTGGGGTTTAGTTGGTTTATTGGGATATTTTTGGTTCATTGGGCTTTTGCTTATTGGGCTTATTGAGGTTGGCGCGTTGGTTTGTTTTTGTTTGTTTATTGGCAATTTTTGTGCGTTCTTCCGGCATCTTTCTGGCGTTCTTGGCTTGTTGTCGTTTGTTTGTTTCTTTGTTTTAGACTGTGCTCCGATCCTCCTGTGTGTTTCTCCGCTGGCTTGTGCGTTGTGGGCAGTGTGTCTGGCTGCCTTCTGACAATCTGCCGGCCTACTTTCTAGGCAATCTTCCGGCAACCTTCGGGCGTTCTTCCTTCTTCTAGGTTCTTCGTTCTTGGTCAACTTTGATGCGTTTTCTGGCGTTCTTCGGGCAATTTTTGTGCGTTCTTCCGGCATCTTTCTGGCGTTCTTGGCTTGTTGTCGTTTGTTTGTTTCTTTGTTTTAGACTGTGCTCCGATCCTCCTGTGTGTTTCTCCGCTGGCTTGTGCGCTGTGGGCAGTGTGTCTGGCTGCCTTCTGACAATCTGCCGGCCTACTTTCTAGGCAATCTTCCGGCAACCTTCGGGCGTTCTTCCTTCTTCTAGGTTCTTCGTTCTTGGTCAACTTTAATGCGTTTTCCGGCCTTTTTCGGGCAATTTTTGTGCGTTCTTCCGGCAATCTTCCGCCTCTTCTCCAGCATCCTTCCAGCAATCTTCCGGCCTACTTTCCGGGTGTTGTTCGGGCAATTTTCAGGCACTTTTCCAGCAACCTTCCGGCCATGCTCCGGCAATGTTTCGGTTTACTTTCCAGCTATTTTCTAGCATCCTTCCAGCAATGGCATCTTAAGGCATTTGTGTGCCATTTTCAGCTTTGCTTGTGGCTTTGCTTGTGGCTTGCTAGGGCTGGTAGGTATGGTATGGGGTAGGTATGGCCTACTTTCTAGGCAATCTTCCGGCAACCTTCGGGCGTTCTTCCTTGTTGGTTCTTCGTTCTTGGTCAACTTTGATGCGTTTTCTGGCGTTCTTCGGGCAATTTTTGTGCGTTCTTCCGGCAATCTTCCGGCATCTTTCTGGCGTTCTTGGCTTGTTGTCGTTTGTTTGTTTCTTTGTTTTAGACTGTGCTCCGATCCTCCTGTGTGTTTCTCCGCTGGCTTGTGCGCTGTGGGCAGTGTGTCTGGCTGCCTTCTGACAATCTGCCGGCCTACTTTCTAGGCAATCTTCCGGCAACCTTCGGGCGTTCTTCCTTCTTCTAGGTTCTTCGTTCTTGGTCAACTTTGATGCGTTTTCCGGCCTTTTTCGGGCAATTTTTGTGCGTTCTTCCGGCAATCTTCGGGCAATCTTCCGCCTCTTCTCCAGCATCCTTCCAGCAATCTTCCGGCCTACTTTCCGGGTGTTGTTCGGGCAATTTTCAGGCACTTTTCCAGCAACCTTCCGGCCATGCTCCAGCAATCTTTCGGTCTACTTTCCAGCTATTTTCCAGCATCCTTCCAGCAATGGCATCTTAAGGCATTTGTGTGCCATTTTCAGCTTTGCTTGTGGCTTTGCTTGTGGCTTGCTATCATTGGCCGATCTGGGGCGCCATTTTGTGGGTGTGTCTTGAGTGTTGGTGGCGTGGTTTCCGTATTGTTTCCGTGTTGCTTCCTGATTGGTTCTTTTGTGTTTTGGGTGTTTTTGGTGTGTTGCTTGTGGCTTGTGTTCTGTGTTGGTTGGTGGTTACTTCTGGTGTTTTTTTTGTCTTGGGTGTGTGGGCTTGGGTTTTGGGTTGGTTTCGGGTTGGTTTTTTTGTGTCTTGAGTGTGTGCTTGGGCTGTTAGGTATGGTTTTGCTGGTGTGTTGGCTTGGGTGGTGGTTGGTTGGTGGTGTGTCTTGGGTGTGTTGTGTTGGTTTTGGTTTTGGTTTAGCATGGGTCCGGTGTTGCGTTGGGCCCGGACATCGGTGTTTGCGCCGAGCTTTGACTTTGGTTTTCGGTCGGCTACGGTCAGGTCACTGTCAGGCCACGACTTACCTTCCGGCCTACCATCCAGCAATCTTTCAGCAATCTTCCGCCACTTCTCCAGCATCCTTCCAGCAATCTTCCGGCCTACTTTCCGGGTGTTGTTCGTGCAATTTTCCAGCATCTGTCCTATTCCCTTTCGATCTGTGGGGGTGGTAAGTGTCCTCTTCCCTTTCGACCTGTGGGGGTGGTAAGTGTCCTCTTCCCTTTCGATCTGTGGGGGTGGTAAGTGTCCTCTTCCCTTTCGACCTGTGGGGGTGGTAAGTGTCCTCTTCCCTTTCGATCTGTGGGGGTGGTAAGTGTCCTCTTCCCTTTCGATCTGTGGGGGTGGTAAGTGTCCTCTTCCCTTTCGATCTGTGGGGGTGGTAAGTGTCCTCTTCCCTTTCGATCTGTGGGGGTGGTAAGTGTCCTCTTCCCTTTCGATCTGTGGGGGTGGTAAGTGTCCTCTTCCCTTTCGACCTGTGGGGGTGGTAAGTGTCCTCTTCCCTTTCGACCTGTGGGGGTGGTAAGTGTCCTCTTCCCTTTCGACCTGTGGGGGTGGTAAGTGTCCTCTTCCCTTTCGACCTGTGGGGGTGGTAAGTGTCCTCTTCCCTTTCGACCTGTGGGGGTGGTAAGTGTCCTCTTCCCTTTCGACCTGTGGGGGTGGTAAGTGTCCTCTTCCCTTTCGATCTGTGGGGGTGGTAAGTGTCCTCTTCCCTTTCGATCTGTGGGGGTGGTAAGTGTCCTCTTCCCTTTCGATCTGTGGGGGTGGTAAGTGTCCTCTTCCCTTTCGATCTGTGGGGGTGGTAAGTGTCCTCTTCCCTTTCGATCTGTGGGGGTGGTAAGTGTCCTCTTCCCTTTCGATCTGTGGGGGTGGTAAGTGTCCTCTTCCCTTTCGATCTGTGGGGGTGGTAAGTGTCCTCTTCCCTTTCGATCTGTGGGGGTGGTAAGTGTCCTCTTCCCTTTCGATCTGTGGGGGTGGTAAGTGTCCTCTTCCCTTTCGATCTGTGGGGGTGGTAAGTGTCCTCTTCCCTTTCGATCTGTGGGGGTGGTAAGTGTCCTCTTCCCTTTCGATCTGTGGGGGTGGTAAGTGTCCTCTTCCCTTTCGACCTGTGGGGGTGGTAAGTGTCCTCTTCCCTTTCGACCTGTGGGGGTGGTAAGTGTCCTCTTCCCTTTCGATCTGTGGGGGTGGTAAGTGTCCTCTTCCCTTTCGATCTGTGGGGGTGGTAAGTGTCCTCTTCCCTTTCGATCTGTGGGGGTGGTAAGTGTCCTCTTCCCTTTCGATCTGTGGGGGTGGTAAGTGTCCTCTTCCCTTTCGATCTGTGGGGGTGGTAAGTGTCCTCTTCCCTTTCGATCTGTGGGGGTGGTAAGTGTCCTCTTCCCTTTCGATCTGTGGGGGTGGTAAGTGTCCTCTTCCCTTTCGATCTGTGGGGGTGGTAAGTGTCCTCTTCCCTTTCGATCTGTGGGGGTGGTAAGTGTCCTCTTCCCTTTCGATCTGTGGGGGTGGTAAGTGTCCTCTTCCCTTTCGATCTGTGGGGGTGGTAAGTGTCCTCTTCCCTTTCGATCTGTGGGGGTGGTAAGTGTCCTCTTCCCTTTCGATCTGTGGGGGTGGTAAGTGTCCTCTTCCCTTTCGATCTGTGGGGGTGGTAAGTGTCCTCTTCCCTTTCGATCTGTGGGGGTGGTAAGTGTCCTCTTCCCTTTCGATCTGTGGGGGTGGTAAGTGTCCTCTTCCCTTTCGATCTGTGGGGGTGGTAAGTGTCCTCTTCCCTTTCGATCTGTGGGGGTGGTAAGTGTCCTCTTCCCTTTCGATCTGTGGGGGTGGTAAGTGTCCTCTTCCCTTTCGATCTGTGGGGGTGGTAAGTGTCCTCTTCCCTTTCGATCTGTGGGGGTGGTAAGTGTCCTCTTCCCTTTCGATCTGTGGGGGTGGTAAGTGTCCTCTTCCCTTTCGATCTGTGGGGGTGGTAAGTGTCCTCTTCCCTTTCGATCTGTGGGGGTGGTAAGTGTCCTCTTCCCTTTCGATCTGTGGGGGTGGTAAGTGTCCTCTTCCCTTTCGATCTGTGGGGGTGGTAAGTGTCCTCTTCCCTTTCGATCTGTGGGGGTGGTAAGTGTCCTCTTCCCTTTCGATCTGTGGGGGTGGTAAGTGTCCTCTTCCCTTTCGATCTGTGGGGGTGGTAAGTGTCCTCTTCCCTTTCGATCTGTGGGGGTGGTAAGTGTCCTCTTCCCTTTCGACCTGTGGGGGTGGTAAGTGTCCTCTTCCCTTTCGACCTGTGGGGGTGGTAAGTGTCCTCTTCCCTTTCGACCTGTGGGGGTGGTAAGTGTCCTCTTCCCTTTCGACCTGTGGGGGTGGTAAGTGTCCTCTTCCCTTTCGACCTGTGGGGGTGGTAAGTGTCCTCTTCCCTTTCGATCTGTGGGGGTGGTAAGTGTCCTCTTCCCTTTCGATCTGTGGGGGTGGTAAGTGTCCTCTTCCCTTTCGATCTGTGGGGGTGGTAAGTGTCCTCTTCCCTTTCGATCTGTGGGGGTGGTAAGTGTCCTCTTCCCTTTCGATCTGTGGGGGTGGTAAGTGTCCTCTTCCCTTTCGATCTGTGGGGGTGGTAAGTGTCCTCTTCCCTTTCGATCTGTGGGGGTGGTAAGTGTCCTCTTCCCTTTCGATCTGTGGGGGTGGTAAGTGTCCTCTTCCCTTTCGATCTGTGGGGGTGGTAAGTGTCCTCTTCCCTTTCGATCTGTGGGGGTGGTAAGTGTCCTCTTCCCTTTCGATCTGTGGGGGTGGTAAGTGTCCTCTTCCCTTTCGATCTGTGGGGGTGGTAAGTGTCCTCTTCCCTTTCGATCTGTGGGGGTGGTAAGTGTCCTCTTCCCTTTCGATCTGTGGGGGTGGTAAGTGTCCTCTTCCCTTTCGATCTGTGGGGGTGGTAAGTGTCCTCTTCCCTTTCGATCTGTGGGGGTGGTAAGTGTCCTCTTCCCTTTCGATCTGGGGGGGTGGTAAGTGTCCTCTTCCCTTTCGACCTGTGGGGGTGGTAAGTGTCCTCTTCCCTTTCGACCTGTGGGGGTGGTAAGTGTCCTCTTCCCTTTCGACCTGTGGGGGTGGTAAGTGTCCTCTTCCCTTTCGACCTGTGGGGGTGGTAAGTGTCCTCTTCCCTTTCGACCTGTGGGGGTGGTAAGTGTCCTCTTCCCTTTCGATCTGTGGGGGTGGTAAGTGTCCTCTTCCCTTTCGATCTGTGGGGGTGGTAAGTGTCCTCTTCCCTTTCGATCTGTGGGGGTGGTAAGTGTCCTCTTCCCTTTCGATCTGTGGGGGTGGTAAGTGTCCTCTTCCCTTTCGATCTGTGGGGGTGGTAAGTGTCCTCTTCCCTTTCGATCTGTGGGGGTGGTAAGTGTCCTCTTCCCTTTCGATCTGTGGGGGTGGTAAGTGTCCTCTTCCCTTTCGATCTGTGGGGGTGGTAAGTGTCCTCTTCCCTTTCGATCTGTGGGGGTGGTAAGTGTCCTCTTCCCTTTCGATCTGTGGGGGTGGTAAGTGTCCTCTTCCCTTTCGATCTGTGGGGGTGGTAAGTGTCCTCTTCCCTTTCGATCTGTGGGGGTGGTAAGTGTCCTCTTCCCTTTCGATCTGTGGGGGTGGTAAGTGTCCTCTTCCCTTTCGATCTGTGGGGGTGGTAAGTGTCCTCTTCCCTTTCGATCTGTGGGGGTGGTAAGTGTCCTCTTCCCTTTCGATCTGTGGGGGTGGTAAGTGTCCTCTTCCCTTTCGATCTGTGGGGGTGGTAAGTGTCCTCTTCCCTTTCGATCTGTGGGGGTGGTAAGTGTCCTCTTCCCTTTCGATCTGTGGGGGTGGTAAGTGTCCTCTTCCCTTTCGATCTGTGGGGGTGGTAAGTGTCCTCTTCCCTTTCGATCTGTGGGGGTGGTAAGTGTCCTCTTCCCTTTCGATCTGTGGGGGTGGTAAGTGTCCTCTTCCCTTTCGACCTGTGGGGGTGGTAAGTGTCCTCTTCCCTTTCGATCTGTGGGGGTGGTAAGTGTCCTCTTCCCTTTCGACCTGTGGGGGTGGTAAGTGTCCTCTTCCCTTTCGATCTGTGGGGGTGGTAAGTGTCCTCTTCCCTTTCGATCTGTGGGGGTGGTAAGTGTCCTCTTCCCTTTCGATCTGTGGGGGTGGTAAGTGTCCTCTTCCCTTTCGATCTGTGGGGGTGGTAAGTGTCCTCTTCCCTTTCGATCTGTGGGGGTGGTAAGTGTCCTCTTCCCTTTCGATCTGTGGGGGTGGTAAGTGTCCTCTTCCCTTTCGATCTGTGGGGGTGGTAAGTGTCCTCTTCCCTTTCGATCTGTGGGGGTGGTAAGTGTCCTCTTCCCTTTCGATCTGTGGGGGTGGTAAGTGTCCTCTTCCCTTTCGATCTGTGGGGGTGGTAAGTGTCCTCTTCCCTTTCGATCTGTGGGGGTGGTAAGTGTCCTCTTCCCTTTCGATCTGTGGGGGTGGTAAGTGTCCTCTTCCCTTTCGATCTGTGGGGGTGGTAAGTGTCCTCTTCCCTTTCGATCTGTGGGGGTGGTAAGTGTCCTCTTCCCTTTCGATCTGTGGGGGTGGTAAGTGTCCTCTTCCCTTTCGATCTGTGGGGGTGGTAAGTGTCCTCTTCCCTTTCGATCTGTGGGGGTGGTAAGTGTCCTCTTCCCTTTCGATCTGTGGGGGTGGTAAGTGTCCTCTTCCCTTTCGATCTGTGGGGGTGGTAAGTGTCCTCTTCCCTTTCGATCTGTGGGGGTGGTAAGTGTCCTCTTCCCTTTCGATCTGTGGGGGTGGTAAGTGTCCTCTTCCCTTTCGATCTGTGGGGGGTGGTAAGTGTCCTCTTCCCTTTCGATCTGTGGGGGTGGTAAGTGTCCTCTTCCCTTTCGATCTGTGGGGGTGGTAAGTGTCCTCTTCCCTTTCGATCTGTGGGGGTGGTAAGTGTCCTCTTCCCTTTCGATCTGTGGGGGTGGTAAGTGTCCTCTTCCCTTTCGATCTGTGGGGGTGGTAAGTGTCCTCTTCCCTTTCGATCTGTGGGGGTGGTAAGTGTCCTCTTCCCTTTCGATCTGTGGGGGTGGTAAGTGTCCTCTTCCCTTTCGATCTGTGGGGGTGGTAAGTGTCCTCTTCCCTTTCGATCTGTGGGGGTGGTAAGTGTCCTCTTCCCTTTCGATCTGTGGGGGTGGTAAGTGTCCTCTTCCCTTTCGATCTGTGGGGGTGGTAAGTGTCCTCTTCCCTTTCGATCTGTGGGGGTGGTAAGTGTCCTCTTCCCTTTCGATCTGTGGGGGTGGTAAGTGTCCTCTTCCCTTTCGATCTGTGGGGGTGGTAAGTGTCCTCTTCCCTTTCGATCTGTGGGGGGTGGTAAGTGTCCTCTTCCCTTTCGATCTGTGGGGGTGGTAAGTGTCCTCTTCCCTTTCGATCTGTGGGGGTGGTAAGTGTCCTCTTCCCTTTCGATCTGTGGGGGTGGTAAGTGTCCTCTTCCCTTTCGATCTGTGGGGGGTGGTCTGGGGGGTGGTAAGTGTCCTCTTCCCTTTCGACCTGTGGGGGGTGGTAAGTGTCCTCTTCCCTTTCGACCTGTGGGGGTGGTAAGTGTCCTCTTCCCTTTCGACCTGTGGGGGTGGTAAGTGTCCTCTTCCCTTTCGACCTGTGGGGGTGGTAAGTGTCCTCTTCCCTTTCGACCTGTGGGGGTGGTAAGTGTCCTCTTCCCTTTCGACCTGTGGGGGTGGTAAGTGTCCTCTTCCCTTTCGACCTGTGGGGGTGGTAAGTGTCCTCTTCCCTTTCGACCTGTGGGGGTGGTAAGTGTCCTCTTCCCTTTCGACCTGTGGGGGGTGGTAAGTGTCCTCTTCCCTTTCGACCTGTGGGGGTGGTAAGTGTCCTCTTCCCTTTCGACCTGTGGGGGTGGTAAGTGTCCTCTTCCCTTTCGATCTGTGGGGGGTGGTAAGTGTCCTCTTCCCTTTCGATCTGTGGGGGTGGTAAGTGTCCTCTTCCCTTTCGATCTGTGGGGGGTGGTAAGTGTCCTCTTCCCTTTCGATCTGTGGGGGTGGTAAGTGTCCTCTTCCCTTTCGATCTGTGGGGGTGGTAAGTGTCCTCTTCCCTTTCGATCTGTGGGGGTGGTAAGTGTCCTCTTCCCTTTCGATCTGTGGGGGTGGTAAGTGTCCTCTTCCCTTTCGATCTGTGGGGGTGGTAAGTGTCCTCTTCCCTTTCGATCTGTGGGGGTGGTAAGTGTCCTCTTCCCTTTCGATCTGTGGGGGTGGTAAGTGTCCTCTTCCCTTTCGATCTGTGGGGGTGGTAAGTGTCCTCTTCCCTTTCGATCTGTGGGGGGTGGTAAGTGTCCTCTTCCCTTTCGATCTGTGGGGGTGGTAAGTGTCCTCTTCCCTTTCGATCTGTGGGGGTGGTAAGTGTCCTCTTCCCTTTCGATCTGTGGGGGGTGGTAAGTGTCCTCTTCCCTTTCGATCTGTGGGGGTGGTAAGTGTCCTCTTCCCTTTCGATCTGTGGGGGTGGTAAGTGTCCTCTTCCCTTTCGATCTGTGGGGGGTGGTAAGTGTCCTCTTCCCTTTCGATCTGTGGGGGTGGTAAGTGTCCTCTTCCCTTTCGATCTGTGGGGGTGGTAAGTGTCCTCTTCCCTTTCGATCTGTGGGGGTGGTAAGTGTCCTCTTCCCTTTCGATCTGTGGGGGTGGTAAGTGTCCTCTTCCCTTTCGATCTGTGGGGGTGGTAAGTGTCCTCTTCCCTTTCGATCTGTGGGGGTGGTAAGTGTCCTCTTCCCTTTCGATCTGTGGGGGTGGTAAGTGTCCTCTTCCCTTTCGATCTGTGGGGGTGGTAAGTGTCCTCTTCCCTTTCGACCTGTGGGGGTGGTAAGTGTCCTCTTCCCTTTCGACCTGTGGGGGGTGGTAAGTGTCCTCTTCCCTTTCGATCTGTGGGGGTGGTAAGTGTCCTCTTCCCTTTCGACCTGTGGGGGGTGGTAAGTGTCCTCTTCCCTTTCGATCTGTGGGGGTGGTAAGTGTCCTCTTCCCTTTCGATCTGTGGGGGTGGTAAGTGTCCTCTTCCCTTTCGATCTGTGGGGGTGGTAAGTGTCCTCTTCCCTTTCGATCTGTGGGGGTGGTAAGTGTCCTCTTCCCTTTCGATCTGTGGGGGTGGTAAGTGTCCTCTTCCCTTTCGATCTGTGGGGGTGGTAAGTGTCCTCTTCCCTTTCGATCTGTGGGGGTGGTAAGTGTCCTCTTCCCTTTCGATCTGTGGGGGTGGTAAGTGTCCTCTTCCCTTTCGCTCTGTGGGGGTGGTAAGTGTCCTCTTCCCTTTCGATCTGTGGGGGTGGTAAGTGTCCTCTTCCCTTTCGATCTGTGGGGGTGGTAAGTGTCCTCTTCCCTTTCGATCTGTGGGGGTGGTAAGTGTCCTCTTCCCTTTCGATCTGTGGGGGTGGTAAGTGTCCTCTTCCCTTTCGATCTGTGGGGGGTGGTAAGTGTCCTCTTCCCTTTCGATCTGTGGGGGTGGTAAGTGTCCTCTTCCCTTTCGATCTGTGGGGGGTGGTAAGTGTCCTCTTCCCTTTCGATCTGTGGGGGTGGTAAGTGTCCTCTTCCCTTTCGATCTGTGGGGGTGGTAAGTGTCCTCTTCCCTTTCGATCTGTGGGGGTGGTAAGTGTCCTCTTCCCTTTCGATCTGTGGGGGTGGTAAGTGTCCTCTTCCCTTTCGATCTGTGGGGGTGGTAAGTGTCCTCTTCCCTTTCGACCTGTGGGGGTGGTAAGTGTCCTCTTCCCTTTCGACCTGTGGGGGTGGTAAGTGTCCTCTTCCCTTTCGACCTGTGGGGGTGGTAAGTGTCCTCTTCCCTTTCGACCTGTGGGGGTGGTAAGTGTCCTCTTCCCTTTCGATCTGTGGGGGTGGTAAGTGTCCTCTTCCCTTTCGATCTGTGGGGGTGGTAAGTGTCCTCTTCCCTTTCGATCTGTGGGGGTGGTAAGTGTCCTCTTCCCTTTCGATCTGTGGGGGTGGTAAGTGTCCTCTTCCCTTTCGATCTGTGGGGGTGGTAAG